>NC_054756.1:1552500-1852500 GCF_018143015.1 Lytechinus variegatus
GGACGATTACCCCGGATGGAATATTATTATTCTAGATTTCCAGTGACCTCATCTCCCGACGCATTTCTGAATTAATTTTCATATCATACAATAATTAGATCATAAGATGAGATAGCAACAACATGAAGAATGTGTATATCACGAATATATAATATTCACTATACTTCCTATGAGGGTATGATGAGCGAATGACTTAAACACATTCCCTTTATTCATGGCGTCAAGCCCATGAAACAAAAAATGATAAAAATCAGAAAGATGATTCTGAGTAATCGTTAAATTAGTACTGTTATATCAGTTAGTATAACACTTATTTTTTTGGTTATTTGGGTTGATTTTCATAATGACCAAAATTAAAAAAAACTAAAAACGAGAGGTTTTGATACTGTGGCATCGCAGATCTTGTTCGCATTGACGCTTGTAGAATTTTCATACAGCATAAGTGCTTTTGACATGCACATGCCCATAATTTCTTGCACTGGCGCAAATCCTTGCGTCACACCTGTTGTTCAAGTGGGGATGATCTATTGTTACATCCCCCCCCTGAACAATAGGTGTGACGCAAGGATTTACGCCAGTGATTTCTTGTCTAATTTTACTCAAACTTTCGTTGATTTCGATCTTTGATTTGTTTTACTTATACACCCAAACTCAAGCGTTTCATTTCCCTTTATCAGCAGCCTTAAACTCCGAATGTGCACTGTAAAAACTGTGGTGTTAAAACTGACACCAATTGGTGTTAATAGAGGACCACACCCTGAGGTGTTAAAATAACACCCTAGAGATTGAACATAACACCAAAGGGTGTAAACGCAACAACCATAGGTGTTGTAATAACACCTATAGGTGTAAAACTAACACCAACAATTTAACACCGGTGTAAAATAAGTGGTATGGTCCTCTATGTACACCGGTTAACACCACAGTTCAGTGTCTTTTGCCCCTTCCTGGGTGAGCCGAAGACATCTTCTCCCGGGACCACAGTCTGGGAAAATAACAAAGAGTTAAAAGGTGAAAGAATGTCACCCTGTGGTACTCCATTGTTTAAATATCTGCTCATCGAGAGAGAAAGATAGAAATAGAGAGGGGAAAAGAAAGAAATGGCAAAAAGAAATAAAAAGTGAGAGAGGGAAATAAAAACGTGTGTATGGTGGTGACTATGTGTGAAAGGGGGAGGGATGCCTGGGGAGACAGACGGATAAACATGTACATAGGAGGGAGAGGGGCAGACGGGGAATGAAGGGGAATTGAAAGACAGAGGGAGAAAGATATAGATGAAGTGAGAGGGAGAGAGAAAGACAGACAGAAGGAGAGGGAGAAAAGAAGAAAAAAAGGGGAGAGACAGACGGACAAACATGGACAGAGAGAGGAGGAGAGAGAAGGGCAGACAAGGACAGAAGGGGGAACGGAAAGACAGAGAGGTAGAGGGGGTGGTATACAAACCAAATGCATTATATATACTAAACTGCTAAACTTTCATATTGTTTACCATTTAGCCTTAAATATGAGGGTATTCTGCTAACTCAAAATAGAATGTCTGCTCAAGCGTGTAATGTATCAATTATATAGCATTCGAGGAAAAACCATGTTCGAAACAATGAACTTATATTTCAACTCAAGCCTCACCATAATAAGCCTAATTTGGAATATTTTCGAATTAATCTGTCTCTCTTTATTCTGTGTCGATGCAGGGGAAGACGAAGAGAAGAACAACAAAGAACACCTCGAGAAGACTGGAGAAGACCATTTGTTTGTTCTGACACTACACTGTAAAAAATATTGGGCAAAATTTTAACCAGCACGAGGGTAATTATGTATCCAACCAATTTGGGGCATTATTTTACCCAATGCGGGAAACATATTGTCCAGTAAGGTTAAAAAATAAGCAGAAATTACTTTAGAATGAGCAAATTTTCATCACACTGGATAAATAATAATGCCCAAAAGAAGTGCCCAATGTTGGTTGGATACATAATTACCATCATGGAGCATTTTTACCCAATATTTTTAAGAGTGTAGTGACGTCATTTTGCAAAGAATCACGTGATGAAATTTTCCACTATAAAACTGCCTCACCCATGAGATCAATCTTATATACCTATAAAACTAGTAAAGTTAATTTGCCTATTAGTGTATAACTTTCTTATAACTAGTCGAGCTGATTTGCCTATAACTACAACTTTCGCATAACTAGTCGAGTTAATATGCCTATATAACTTTCGTATAACTATAGTCGAGTTGATTTGCCTATAAGTACAACTTTCGTATTAGTTTGCCTATACAGTTTTCTTAGTACGTCGACTTAATTTTGCCTACAATAGTACGGTTATTTTCCTACAACTAGTCAAGTTTATTTTGCTTGATAACTAGCAGAGTTCATGTTTCTATTAGTTGTTGAGTTTGTTTTTTATATAACTTGCCGAGTTTATCAGATTATTACTTTATCATATACTGGTCGAGTTTACTGTTTATCACCATCTAGTCGATTTTATTTGCTTAGTACTTCTTGAGTTTATTTTTGCCTGTAACTAAACTAGTTACTAGTTAAGTTTATTCGTTTATTACCGGTCGA
This sequence comes from Lytechinus variegatus, assembly GCF_018143015.1. Lineage (NCBI taxonomy): Eukaryota > Metazoa > Echinodermata > Echinoidea > Temnopleuroida > Toxopneustidae > Lytechinus > Lytechinus variegatus. The sequence goes on from NC_054756.1 coordinate 1,555,073, forward strand.
ATTAATTTGCCTCTAACTAACTGGTCTAGTTCATTATTTTACTTTATATTTGTTGTTGTTTTTTAACCTATAACTCGCTGAGTCTATGGTTAAGTTTATGTGTTCATTACTGATCAAGTTTATTCATTTTTACTAACTAATCCAGATTGAAAGTATCAATATATTTGTTTATAAATCAGCCCATAACATGTTGTCTCCAATCATGTCCGATATGTTTCAGCCATCTTCCCATCAATATTCACTACGTAATTGTCATAACTTTACTTTACCCAAACCCAAAACAGAATACTTTCGTCGCACTATCCAATACAGAGGTGCATATCAATATAATACTCTTCCCCATTACATTAAATCATTAGAAAATATCGATGCCTTCAAGAAAGGCCTTAAAAACATTTTTCCAGACTTCTTGTAAATTTGATTCAGACCCCTCTTTCTTACTTTGTTATCGTGTGTATATATATATGTTGTAAATACGTTTTTTTTTTTTTTTTACCTTTTCACATTTTGTAAACGTCTTTATCGTAAGTCGATTAGTTTGTCTTTTCCTGTGTTATATTTACATGTATATCTATGTAAGGGACCCCTGTGTAAACAGCGTTGATATGTTATCAACGCTGAGTAGGGCAATCCCTCCGTCTTTTTAATGATCGTTTCTTTGTAACTGTAAATATATCTATCGTTGTTGTAATTTTTAATTGACGGAAAATAAATACAATACAATACAATATAAAACGATGCGTACTGAATCACTCAACGATGGAAGGCTGAATATTAAGATCTTGAAAGAAAACACAATTCATTGACTATGTGAAGTTGTTGGCTTCCAAACGAAATGTCATGTGATATTTTCTTTAAAAATTCAATGCTAAACATGTTAATATTTTCAGCTTTGCGACATCTTTGAAGTCATGGTAATTATTAAAAAGAAATAGGGGCGGATGAAAATAAATAGTCACTATCTTTTATTATTAATGAAATCACTACAGACATCATTGTTTCCCCCAACACAAATACACATTTTGCTTGTGTACTTAAATCTTAACCCTCAGCTATACCATCGAATGCAGTCACAATGATTTTGTATCACACTTTTCTGTTGGAAATTAATAAACACGAATCTACGAACTTTTATGTGTATGCACAGTTTATGTACATAAAAACCAGCAATTCCGGTATGCTTATATTGAATTACTGAATCGCATGTTTATCATTCAGTCTTGAACTCTTCCTATACCTTTGATTCATCCTTGAAGCTTGAACTTAATAATATGTTGGGTCTTTCCATGTTGTACTAGTCCCCGGGTAATTTGGTTTAATCACGAATATGCTGACATTTGGATAACTTTTTTCCCTCCTCAATATATGATTTTTTTTTCATTTTTCAATTCAAGAAATCAAACCAAATCAAAGCTAAAATTCATCATGTAATTTAGGAAAGAGTTTTCACTCTAAACACACTGAGTATGATTTTACTCAATATTGGGTAGAAAGGCAAGCTGGGTATTTGTTACCCCATGCATATTTCAACGCAACATTGCGTGAAATTTACAAGTTTTACCCAACCAACATGCATGTTCACATTTTATCCAATATTGGGTCAATCGGTTTTAGAGTGTAAAGAAAAGAAAAGAAAGAGGAGAGTATTGTAAAATGAGTGAGTCCAAGTGAGAAAAGAATAGAGGCTGATTGATTGATTGATTGATTGATTGGTTGGTTGGTTGGTTGATTGATTGATCGATTGGTTGGTTGGTTGGTTGATTGATTGATTGATTGATTGATTGATTGATTCATTGATTCATTGATTGATTCATTGATTGATTGATTGATTGATTGATTGATTGATTGATTGATTGATTGATTGATTGATTGATTGATTGATTGATTGATTGATTGATTGATTGATTGATTGATTGATTGATTGATTGATTGATTGATTGATTGATTGATTGATTGATTGATTGATTGATTGATTGATTGATTGATTGATTGATTGATTGATTGATATTCGCCACTGCATATGCAGCATGGAAAAGAACAATACCTCAATGGCTAAGAAACCTAAAATAAGTTGTTTGGAATAGATTTCGAAAAAAAATCATATTTACTCTCAGCTGAAGTCAAGAAAAGTCTTACTATTATCGTGATTATTTAATGAACATTTGGAATATTTTAAGAATAGAGGTAACTAATGTGTAATGTTGTATGCTCGCTCACTTGCATAGAAAATTTATGAAATTGAAGAAATTTACTAAAGCATAATATTTTCACCAGATCACTTTCTAGTTTCTCATCCGATTTTAATGAAATTTTCAGTGCTCTGCTTGTTTGATTTTCTGAATTTCATTAAATGCAAGTTGTTGTGTTGATGGTCTTGGCAATAACAACGTGCTGATCTAGTCGGCTGGGAGATTGAGGGGTGGGTAAGGAAGATAAAAAGGGAAGGGTATAGTGAGGAGGGGGTGGGGTGCGGAGAGAGGGGGAGCTGAAGGGAGGGAGAGATGGGAGGTGAGGGAAGAGGAAAGGAGGGAGGAATTGGAGGCCGAGGTAGGAGGAGAGAGAGAATATGGGAGGAGGGAGGAAAAGAGGGAGAGGAAGGATGAGGGGAACGAAGGAAAGAAGAGAGGAGGGAGAGTGCACTCTTAAAACAAATCAGTTTAATTGACTAGACCAGTACATAGTCAGCTGGGAGCAACTGATATGGCAATCACTGATATTCACATTTCTTACATAATTATAGCCTATTCTAGTCAGAAATAAATTAAAATATGACTAGAAAATAGTCAAATATGACTAGAATAACAGTTGCACCCAGCTGACCCTATTAACTAGTCGTTTTTGACTGATTTGTTTTTAGAGTGTGGAAAGGGGGAGGTGGGGGGAAGAAGGGGGTAATGTAGAAAGTTAGTGTTGAATAAAGTTCATGTTTCAAGAGGTTTCAAGAAGCAAATAATACAGGCGGGATATAGGGAAAGAAAGCTACCAAAATATAGATTAGAAAGGAGAATTCAAAATGGAAAATTGTTATTGTCGAGAAAAAGTGATAGGCATGATCCATGGCTTCAGCCTCGTTAAGTTTTATATATCAGCCTGAAAAAGTATCACGTCACACGATATGAAAAATAAGCTGGTGGTTCTTCCAACGTAAAATGTAATTTATGCACTTTATACCGATTCTCCCCCAAAGGTTATTTGAATATGCAAAATAGCATTCTGCGGGGGAAGAAGGTATATAATTTTTCATCAATCGTTTTCCTTTATATTTGTATCCAGTAGATTCTCTGCCGCAAAATAGCTAACACTGATCTTGCTTTGCTGTTTAAGTGTTGGAAGGTAAGATAACGGGGTTTTTTAAGCTGAAACATGGTTTATAGGTTTTTATAGTTTCTGATCTTATCTTCCATCAAATTTGGGTCTATCATTTCATTCTCAGTAATATCTATATTAAATCCTGCCTGACTCAGCTTTTTAATACATCATAATTTTACTTTTTAAATGTTTCTTTAATTATTGATGACAAGTTGAATTCTGAAAATAAACCAATAATTATTTCACCTATTTACTAAAGTACGCTGGTATGAGTTAAATACTCTGGTAGGCAAAAATTATGATTATACTGGTATGAAATACATTTTTCAAGCGATATGATTTCTTTCTTTTTCGTTTTCTGCTGGCAACATTATTCATACTCCCTGTGAAGAGCGATACCGCCATATTTTCGCGCACTTAATAACAAGGAGAAATAAAGCATCACTAAATTGGAACGTTGTTTTTTAGACCCTCATGTATCCATGGCGTATATATATATTTTACTGGCATGTAATCTATTTCTCTAGTCCTGGTACTACACTACTATTTTTTTTTATAAAAAACAAAGGTACCATGTATTTTTATGGCAAACCAGTACTATTTAACAATTTGTTTTACACGTTTACAATATTCATTCGGTTTTTGCGAGCGAACAGTTTACCATCGTGTGTATTTCGGTGAACTCTTGGTACGATTATGGAATATACGAGAAAATTGATTGTTGGTGTATTTGTTTCTGATACGTTTCAGGGGTCTGTCTGGTTTTCATCAAGTCCGAAACGCAAAAAGGTACGTAAATTATGTATTTCTCTATGTTTGATAAATTAAGTATTTGGGCCTGTGAGGGTAATGCAACAGCTAGGCATATGTCTTTAAGTCATCTCAAACTCTTCTACGTAATTATTCACGAATTGTCGGTAGGAATAAACAACAAGAAGTAAACTATATTTTTAATGAATCTATAAACTTGTCTATCACCGATGATAATCATTAAGGAGTCTGTAATCAAATAGTGTTGTTGATAATGCCAATTGCAAAGCACCGAAACAATCATTCATGGTTTCTGTCTTTCCATGAGGAACTATGATCAAATTATGATAATCCACTTTTACCTTTGTAAGCATTTTGTTTCCAAAGACATTATTTGCTTAATATAATTATGTTTCCCATAATGCAGGTAAATTGTCAATTCGTCCACTGCCGACACGTCCACTCACCACATGGTCAACTTTCATTTAGTCTAATGCCATTACGTCCATCAACATTTCGTCTAAAAACCATTAGGTCCAATAACCATTTTGGTCCAATCATCTCTTCGTCTCATAACCAGTTGGTCTATTATCCATTTCGTTTTCATTCATTTTGCATAATTAACACTTAGTCCAATTAGACCAAATGGTACATGGACTAAATGACTATTGGACAAACATGATTAGACGAAATTGGCAATTAGACCATGCGGATAGTGGACGAACCATTGGTATGATAGTATACGAGTTGGCAATTGGACGAATTGGCTTTAGACGAATTGGAAATAAACCGGAATGTGTAGGCAACATGAAATCATGATTTAAATAATGCAAATTACAGAGACAAATCAAAATATATGCTATATTTTCTTATTCCATAAATATTCATTCATTCATTTAAGCACAGTATTCCAAACGACTTCATCCATCTCCCGTGCCTCTCTTAAAAAATCTATTCAAATTTGAAAAGATATCTAATCGGAGAGGCAGAATATACAAAAATTTAGATTCTTGTCAATATGAATATTGTTTAAAGGTCAAGTCCACCTCAAAAAATATTGATTTGAATCAATAGAGAAAAATCAGACAAGCACAATGCTGAAAATTTCATCAAATCAGATAAAGTAAGAAAGTGATGACATTTCAAAGTTTCGCTTGTTTTTAACAAAATAGTTATATGAACGAGCCAGTTACATCTAAATGAGAGAGTCGGTGATGTCACTCACTCACTGTTTCTTTTGTTTTTTATTGTTTGAATTATACAATATTTCATTTTTTACGAATTTGATGATTAAGACCTCCTTGCCTGAAACACAAAATGCTAAAATAATGGAATTCCATAATCAGGGAGGAATGAAACTTTATTTCACAAGACAATGACGAGAAAATCAAAATATTTAATATTTCATATAATAAAATACAAAAGAAATAGTGAGTGAGTGATGTCATCACTTCCCTCATTTGCATACCGACCGAGATGTGCATATGTGTTTTGTGAAATGAAGCGAAACTTTAAAATGTCATAACTTTCTTATTTTACATCCGATTTTGATGAAATTTTCAGTGTTATGCTTTTTGAATTTTTCTCTTTTTATTCAAATGAAGTTTTTGTTGGGTCGGACTTGTCCTTTAACCATGGATCCTACTTGGTTTAACTGACTAGATGGTTCCCCTAACTATGAAACATCTAATTTTTTCAATAGAATATCAATTGTGCCGCTAATTATTCCGTTAAATTTGAGTGCATTCTTGAAAATGGCTGGACAAAGTAACCCCTCAATGTTCAATATAAAAAAATCTGATAGACTCTAAACGATTAGTTTAATCTATTTTGACTGTTTTGTCGGTCGGAAAAAAATCACCAACGCATTGGTTAATCTTATATACCAATTCTTTCGTAGAGCGTAGTTTTGTCTTAAATGTGTACCGGATTACGTAATTGCCGAATTGATTTGTGTTCAGAAATGAGATCAAAGTTATTTCAGTCGTAATTATATTTTTGATGTGATAAAGTCCAAAATCCTACATCGGTGTTGGCGTTACAACATAAAGGCATCTTATCTTTAGGTATAATATCGCAAAACAAAAGGCGATGACAGCTGCGCATATATTAAAATCTTCATTTTCTCGAAACGCGGGTCTCAAATACAGCCGCATGAACGAATACAGCGTGAATAAGATGAAGATAATTCGTTGTTTTAATAAATAAATGTGCACATTTACAAACATTAGAAAAAGCAAAATATCAGTTCCAGCGCCCAGCATCGGAGTCGCATTCGGAATTAAGCCGATTATTGAGCGCGCGCGATTTTGTTAAATGGCGCGATGTTCCTATGTCTATAATTGCAATCTTCGCGTGGCCATTGTGTTAAAACAATAGTTAATAGTTATAGCATTGTATTTTTTCATTGCACGTATTTGATTTATGCCCTCTTTGATTGATTTAGCCTGGTTTCCTATAACTGCTGAGATTAATTACGTTTTTACTTGTTCTGTTTTTCTCAGAATCGCTTTATTTTGGACTTATAAGACACAAAATGCGCGTCATAACTTTCATGATGCAATGAATATTGTATGAACATTATTGACATTGACAATTATCTTTACCGTGAGGCTTTATAACCACAACAAACTGCGGGTAAAATGAAAAAAAAATGCATAAAAAAAGTTTGCCCAATATTATTTATACCTATAATACTGTGTAAATTTTGTTGCATTGAAATTTACCCCCAAAACGTAAATATTGCACAATAAGGGGGAAATGTATACCCAGCTTGGAGAACCGTTACCCCCCCCCCAAAAAAAAATGTTAAATTTGTAATCAATCTTAAATCGATTGGTTGATCCATAAAGAGTGTACATTACATAGAAACAATGTTAACATTATTATAACCACAAGTGAAAAATGTCAAAATTAAAAGATGAATAATAAACAGTATATAGAGCTCTTGTTAGAAATAGAAAACAAACAAAATAATACAGGAATACGTTGCCAACATAAATATCAAATTGTAGGACTATATATTTTCTCCCGGAAATATAATATAGTAGAATGTTTTGACCCGGGAAATTTGGGGATTCTTCATTGCTAAACAACCGGTGTTGATTTAACACCGGTCCGGTATCTCGGCAAAACACCAGTGAAGCGTTGAAACAACACCAGTTAAACATCAAAGCGATATTGGTTTAACACTGATTAGTGTTGTTTAAATGCCTATCTGGTGTTAGCCTAAATCCGAAGTGGGACTGTTTAACACCTCGTGTTTTCCTATCTATAGAGCTGGTGTTAAATTAACACCCGTATTTTTGCAGTGTTCTGAACGCAAGGTTAAACATCTGTTTTGAGATCCAAATTGTGTCTCCTCTTTAGGTTGTATTTATTTCATAATCTGATAATTCGAATGTACTACAAGAGTACGTAGTTCATGCACGAGTTCGTTCGTTTGAAATATAATCTGCAATAATTGTGAAAGTATTTTTAAAAAAACTACTCCTTTGCGCCGCATATGTCGTGAAATATTATGGTAGACTGTTCGCAGGGTATGTTGCTTTGGCTATCAAGCCGAGTCTAGCCGCCGAGGACTTTCCGACGAATACGATAAAACTGTGTCACTATTGGAGTGAGTGTTTGGGGCTCCAATTCGGCCAGTTTGGTGTATTTTTTACAAGTTTAATTTTGTATGAGATATTTAGATTTTAACTAGAATCGGACTGGTGGTCGTTGGACTTACCACAGAATGGACAGAATGCATGAATACGGTCTCTATTTTTTTTTTCAAACAGTTTCTTTATACAAGATGTAGGGCTATAGGAGGAGAAAATTGAGCATAATAACATGGTAGTAAAAAAAGCGAAAGTGATGTCATTTAAAATGTCTAAAAAATATTTATCTAAATATTTATCATATTTCCAAGCAAGATGATAACGTAACTTATAGACACACGGTCTGACGGTGAATAATGAAATAAGAGCACGAGCAATTGCTTGGTGGTATAGAGGTTCAAATAATTGAAAATTTTGTCAAGAGGCTCTTCACATTCATAAGTGCAGGCATGCATAAAACATTAAAATGAAATGATAGACGCAATAGTTCGATGTAAATGAAATGCATTTATTTTTGTGATCGAGTATCAAGTTTGAATACTAATTAAATTTCGTTTTGGTTTAACATCAGAAAGGTGTTCATACAACACTAATTGATATTAAAAAGGCATCGGTTTGATTCCAAACCGATGTTGTTTCAATACTTCTCTGACAGGCGCGATGATCCAGGAGGGGGCCTAGCCGGCCCCGGCCCCCCCCCCTATTTTTTGACAACCTGCAGAAAAAAATGTACTCTTTATCTTGATAGAAACTACGAAAAGCAGGAAGAACAGTAAGAAAGAGCTATTATAGCCATGATGTGTAATTTACAGCCTCGTAACGGCCGGCCCGACCCCGAAAGGAAACAAGAAAAAGATGAGGGGAAGAATTGGAAAATAGACTTTATATAAAAAAATTTCGCTCGCGCATTGCGCTCGCATTGCCTGTGTAATGAATCCCATTCAAGAGGATTAAATGGCACTTTATATATCCAGTTCTGAAATCAATTTGCACACAATATTTTAGCTCACACATCAGGCTTTCATTATTTTGATTGATTTACACAAATTGTTATATCAAAATTTTCAGCTCGCGCTGCGCGCTCGCATTGTTTTATTTGTAAGATACCTATCCTCTTTGGAAATTCTTTCCAAAATTTGTCAAAATGCTCCTGTATCATGTCAGTATATCAAAAAATTAAGCTCGTGCTTCGCGCTTGCATTTAATTGTTTGAGACACACAAGCTTGTTCTTTAATTTTAAATAAAAACGCGCTTATAGACCGTCCAGTTTTCAGGTCGGAATATCACTCTCATTATTTAATTGATGATACTTGGATCCTCTTCATTAATCACTAAAAACAGTCCTAATTGAGTCCCTTAATTTTCACGTTTCGGATCGCGCTTCGCGCTCGCATTGTTTAGTTGGATACTTATCTTTGTTCATGATTATAAAAACTGCTCAGAATCTTCAGTTCTATAAGGACATAAAATATCAAAGAATTTTTTTGCACGCGCTTCGCGCTCGCATTATATATTATGACCACATGAGATACCTTATCTTGTTTATAACAATAGAAACTAACATTTACTCAAAACTTCAGTCTTCAGTTATGACTACCCCCTGAAAAACCAACAAAAAATAGAATTATGGCGGCCAATCGAGAAAAATGTTGCTGAAAATATTTTTCGGCCCCCCCTATTGGCGAAAGCTGGATCCGCCCCTGTCTGATGTGGACATTCCTGGCTGGTGTTAAATCAACACCGAAGTTTTTGCAGTGTATGTGAAAGTCCAAGGCTATATAATTATGTAAATTGCCAATTCGTTTGCTTTCAACTCGTCCAGTCCCAACATAGTCTACCTTCATTTAGTCTAATGCCATTCTGTCCATCAACAGTTAGTCAAACGACTATTTGGTCCAATCTTCACTTCGTCTAATCACAAGTTCGTCTATGACCTTTCGTCTAATAGACAGTTGGTCTAATATCCATTTAATTTTAATTCATTTCGCCCAATTAACACTTAGTCCAATTAGACCAAATGGAATGTGGACTAAATGGCTATATATAAGACCCACTAAGACGAAATGGTGAGTGGGAGAAATGGCAGTTAGACCATGTGGATAGTGAACGAACTGAATGGTAGACCAAATGATAGCAGACGAGTTGGCAGTTGGACGAATTGGGACTGGACCAAATGAAAATAAACCAAGGCCAAGTATATAGGCCAGCACCTAAAAATTCTTATATTTTAGAGACAAATTCAAAAAGAATCAATCTGAAAATTAATAGAAAAAAACTTAAAGAAAATTTATATATTTTAAAGTTTCATTTAATAAGAATAAATAGTATGCACATTCTGATCGGTATGCGCATGCTGTAAATGAGGGACCAAATGACAAAATTTGAAATATTCATATCCTAATTATGATCACTGAAAATGTGGAATTGTCACTTTTTAACCAAAGAGCAGCATTTACTGTCAAATATAATTATATAAAAATGATGTTACATTACAATTCATGATGAATTATTGAAGAAATCGTGAGTGTTAGAATATATATAAGCTGTTTCATTTCTCGATTGGTATATTTCAATTGTGCAAGCTTTTTGTGAAAACAGGCAAAATGATGAATGGCTTATTTTTTTTTCTTTTATATCTGATCGATCTTTTTAAAACCTGTTTTAATTTGTTCAAATAAACTTGTAGGGCCAGACTTGACTCATTAATGAAGTGAGTCTCGACAGACAAGCAATTCGTTATGCCAGCTTGAGAATCGGAGATCCACCTAGATTAAAAGATTATGTTGTGTGGTAGAAAAATAGATTCGAATCATTAAATCTTCATTCTCAATCCTCGCCACATTTTTGGCCGTTTGTTTAACACCAACCTCGCGTATAATCATCTCCGAGTTCGGATGAGATGCTCGTGCGGTTATTGTGGCATTGTCCTATTCTATTGTAAAATGACATCGGATTGTTTCTACCTTTGCGGGTTTTCATTTGTCACATATAGGCTTCGATATCTACAGCATATTAACCGTGTAGGAATAAGGAAAACAGTGATTGTAGTTGATTAAAATGCGTATAAATCTGCAAACAAAGTCGTTTAAAAGTTTTCAATATCAAGGTCGAGATCCCACAATGCACAAAATGCAACAAGGTTGCTCACTCGCGCATGTGCACGCGTGGGGACACATCAATCGCACCCAGAAACCAAAATTTTGATGGCGCTTTTAATAACTTGTTGCAAAATGCAAAGACTGGAACTGTTGTTATTGATTCAAGGGGACATAATGATTGTCAAGTATTGTTCCATCAAGAAATGTAGATGAGACCCGAATAGCTATGCATTATGATTGACATGATTGACGGGTTTAATGATGATTTCAGAGTGAAGAGGCACGGGTGCTGGCCGGCCAGGTGTCCTCCCACACGCGACGGGCTGCATCATGTGACGGAACAGATATGTAATTTATCGGTCTTATGGATAAAAAATTTATTTATTAAAAACTAGATGAAGACCGCCAACAGACAATACTGATAGAGTTAGCACATCGCTGTTAAAGTTAACTTATTGTATCAATCATCTTATAATGCGTAATAAACATTTCAAGTTAATAACGATGAATGATGTTTATAACTTACTGGTTTCATTGGTCTTTACCTAAGTGAACTCTCAGGTATGGTTTAGCCAACCCAAAAGCTGGTTAAAATATATTCCAACCTTGGACCTACTATTGATTAAAACGATCCCATCTATACATTGTACATGTTGTTTTGTTTTAACCTAAAGTTTGTAATTTGTACTTTAACCAAAAATAATTATAGCCCATCAGCAAATAATTATTTTTAAATGTGAAACTGTATTCACGTATAATAAAAAATGGTTGGTAGAGCTTTAAAGGTCAAGTCCACCCCAGAATACTGTTGATTTGAATAAATAGAGAAAAATCGAACTAGCATCACGCTGAAAATTTCATCAAAATCGGTTGTAAAATAAGAAAGTTATGACATTTTAAAGTTTCGCTTATTTTTCACATAACAGTGATGTAAAACTCAGTGATGTGCAAATGATATACAGTCGATCCCTCACTCACTATTCCTTTTGTTTTTATTGTTTGAATTACAAAATATTTCAGTTTTTACATATTTGACAATAAGGACCAACTTCACAGAACCATATAGTATCAAACAATGTTATAGTTCTACATGTTCAGAGAGGTATTACTCATTGTTTTACTTGACAATGCGGAGAAAATTAGAATATTTCATATTTCATAATAGAATAAAAAAAGAAATAGTGAGTAGATGATGTCCTCAACTGCATACCGAACAGGATGTGCATTTAACTGTTTTGTGAAATTAATGTGAAACTTTAAAATGTCATAGCTTTCTTATTTCACATCCGGTTTAAATGAAATTGCTTGATGGATTTTTTCTCTTTTTATTCAAATCAAATGTTTGTTCGGGTGGACTTGTCCTTTAACCAACAAGGTTTGGGCTTTATTGCAACCAATAATGGTTGGTGGTGTTTTGATCAACTGTTAGTCAATAATTCGACAAAATTGTAATTATTCATATATTCCATATAGGCTACCAAAATGTTAATTTATTGCATTCATTATAAGAAAATGTAACGATTAGCAATTATCATAACATTATCATGCACTGGCAGGAGGTTATTTTCATTTTCAACTTATTTCAAATATTATCTTCTTATGATATTATAGGCAATATCAAGTACTTTTGTATTTTTTTCTGTTGATTATTTTTTTTTCTTTTTAGTGTATATACCCCCTTGGCACAATAATTTGCCCTTTTAATTCAGTTCGTATACCGAAACCTATATGTTACATATTGCTCAAGATTTTCATTATGAAAACCGATCCGCCAGCCGACTTTTTTGCTGGAGCTGGATATTTTCTGCGGGTTCTTGAGTAGTTGGCTCTGCCGATCGGGTCGGGGGAGTAGTATGGTAAGATTGGTATCCACCCGTCATGCCCGTAGAATCCGCTATTTCAATATTCACAGATGTAAAATTCCTTAGTTGTTCTTGTTCGGGGGGTTTTTTGGCAAGTGAATAAACTGAAGAATTTCCAATGAGTTTTTCAGCTTTGGATTAGCATAAGATATTTGTGACGTCATTTTATTTCCTTTTCCTTCTCATTTTCCTCCCCTTTGTCCTCTTTCGGTGTTTTTTATCATTATTTGAGAAAATGAGGGCGATCGCTCCTTGCCTTAGTTTTGCCCCCTATAAACGGGTATTTTCCCCTTTTTTGTTTGCAATGATTTTAACGTGTTAGAATCGTTCTGTTCTATACTCATTGAACATCATGAACACATCGAACTGAAATTCTCCTCAAAATTAACGAGCTTTGTCTTTAAATGTTCATGTTCAATATCTTTAATGCTCTTTCAGCACATTTTTTCATTTTACTATAAATATTAACGATGATGCAGGAAATAGGCTATTACCCACTCTGACGTTAAATATTTCAACCCCCCCCCCCCCCCTCTCTCTCTCTCTCTGAGAGTAAAATGATATGGCAACACTATCATGACTATCATACACAGCAAAAACTGTGGTGTTAACCGGTGTACATAGAGGACCACACCAGTTATTTTACACCGGTGTTAAATTGGTGGTGTTAGTTTTACACCTATAGGTGTTATTACAACACCTATGGTTGTTACATTTACACTCTTTGGTGTTATGTTCAATCTCTTGGTTCTGTGGTCCTCTATTAACACCAACTGTCAGTTTTAACACCACAGTTTTTACAGTGTAATGTTGCCTTAAAAGCTAAAATACTATGAAATTCATTTTGTAGATCGGCCACTGTAGACATGGTAGATGAAAATCATGAAAATACGCAATGATTATTAAAAGGTAAAGGACGGGTAAGATTTGATTTGATTTATTGTTTCACATTTCATAAAAACTTACATTTTGAACATATGAGAAGATGATAAAAATATATATAATTGTGTTTTACAAAGAAATACAATATCTTGAATATGAGGAACTTATTAAAAAGCATAGCTTGTAGATGTAGGTTCCCCCCAAAATGATCAAGTATTAAAAACTCCTAACGCAATGAAGCGAGATAAATCGAATGAAGAAAACTAATCAATACTTTATAAAGAGTTCTACATGATAGTCACTCAAGGAAGGATTATTAGGTTATATCATTCTGAAATTTTCATTATTCAATTTAACATTCATGGCATTATTGATGAAGTTGGGCGACAAGGGGGAATCGAATCGCGAATCGACGCAATGATCTTTCTGCTCTGTAATTCTAATGTAGATATCGAGCAGTATAAACAGAAATAGATACTTCTTTTATTTCATATAATTATTTTATTTGTTTATACCTAATAATCATTGAGTCACGATTTAATTCTAGGGTTCGAATCGGGCTATCACCTCCCCTACAGACACCCCGAACAAAGCACATGGACTTGTTAAACATGGTAAATTGTCATTAGTCTCTCTTGCTACATCCCATCCATCTGTTTCTTGGTGCAGACTTTCCTGATTTGGGGGGAAATAGATTACTTTTACTGTGCAAGGGCGCAATGTTGGGGGGAGAGAAGATTCCGGAGCACGGACTCGGCTGCGAAATCTGCAAAGCTTTCTGATTTTCAACGGACGCTTTCTATGACATAGGAAGAAGAAAAAAATAGTTTCAACTGATTTTTTTTTCTTTTTCTCTCTCTCTCATGTTTTGTGTACACTTCCTACGTCCAAGGTGAGAGAGTCGGTTCATTAGTCTTCCCACGATAACATTACCAATAAGTATAATAGACTTACATGTCTTACTTAGGCCATTGAATTTTGTTGACAAACAGCCACTTAAGCCGTCACACCCTTTCTTCATTAGCTCATCAGTCTACAATAAACTCCCGTTTCGGAGTTCATTTTTTTTCCAGACACTATTATACTGAGCTCAACGCAAACATAATGCAGACAATACGTTTTCTCACGCCTCGGCGTATACATCGCGCTAAATGCGTGTATAACGGTACATGAATGAGATAGTCCATGTTTTAAACTTGACCTTCGGGTTTGTTTCGTTGGTGCGACTAAATGCATGATTCTGACAATGGAATATAAAAGATTATTGTAATCAGGTTTTTAAAACGATTGATTAAGGACCTACACGAGAAGTTTATCACCATCATGTTCTCACACGTTTAAAAGGGAATGTTATTATGCATGGTGTTAGTCCGTTAATCGGTTCGTAGGGTGTAACAATTCTTTTCCCACGTTTTAAGTATTTAGATTTCAGAATTTACGGTGAAATTAAAATTACAGTTGGTTCTGGTGTTTTAGATCATTTTTTTTTGGGGGGGGGCAGGTTTTTCTGTCTGCATTTATCGGATTGGATATGCAAAATAAATTTACAATTCATGAACATAACAATAACATGGCAAGTACGTAACAAAGTCACGATTTTGTAATCAGAGTTATACATAAATACATGGTGTCAAGGAAAACTTAAAGGGGGATGCAGCGGCAAACTATGATGTAAGCCATATTTTGCTTGAATATATCATGGGCATATTCGCGATCGTCATCAATAACTTTGTTTATTATGATTATTAATGGTATTATTATTGTTTTTATCATCAGGTTTTCTCTAGTTTGGCGTGAATAATGTTTAACACTTTATACACCATTTTCGTGCTTTTTGAAATCTGAAGGCTAAGTTCACGCTGACGCAAACATAGTTTTAGTAAAACTTAAAAGATAACGATAAAGATAATTATTGAAAGATTTATGAAAACTTTTCAAAGAATAATTGACGGTTATGGATATTCCAATTGTTAATTTGTAACGTTATTAGCCCAATAAGGCAAGATATGAATCCCATGAAACTCTTTTTTTTCTCGATAGATTGAACAAGAATTTAAAGGTGAATTCAGTATCAGACACATTACTTTGAACCATTGGAGAGAGGGCTTGGGGTGGAGCCCCCACCAAAATAATAATAATAATAACAATAATAATGAAGTTAACGACCACGTAAAAAAGAACAAAGAAACAAGAGAATAATAGGAAAGAGAGAAGGAGTATAATATTTATGAATATTATGTAAAATCTATCAAAAAAGTTAGGTTTTTGTAAGGTTGTTTCGCTCGCTCGCAATTTTTTATCAATATTGATAATTAATATCTGGCCCCTCAATTATTTTGGGTCATGACACCGCTGTTTCGAACTCACATCATCACGAACCGTTAGAAAAATAGGAATTTGAATTCTTATCACAGGAGATTGGACAATTACGCAGCAAAAACTGTGGTGTTAACCGGTGTACAGGACCACACCAGTTATTTTACACCGGTGTTAAAATGATGGTGTTAGTTTTACACCTATATAGGTGTTATTACAACACCTATGGTTGTTACATTTACACTCTTTGGTGTTATGTTTAATCTCTAGGGTGTTATTTTAACACCTCAGGGTGTGGTCCTCTATTAACACTAATTGGTGTCAGTTTTAACACCACAGTTTTTACAGTGTATTATGACGTATAAATATTACAATTAATAATTAATTTCTTCATATAAATTTCGTCAAACCAAGCCACCCTTCTCGATTTTTTTTCTTTTATCACCAGCTTATCATTAAAATAAACTTCCCATTAATCATCCATTATTCGTTTGGTGCCATTATTCTACATTTTCACATATATTTCTTTTCTTTGGCCCATTGTTTTATTTAGCTTTGCAGAAAAGGATAACAATCTTCAAAGTAACTATATTTCATATTCCATTTTGAGGGCAAGAGAACCATTACTAATTTCGCGTAAAAAGTTAGATATCTACAAAAACAAAAAAAGGCAGGGGATAATTTACTGAAATATTAATGATAACTTTCAAAATCGGGCAGTTTATTTCACTTATTTCGATATTATCAATTTAAGTTTCTAGTTAGATGATCTCCGAAACAGGACAATCTTACCCCCACAGACCCCGTACACTCCTACCCGAAAAAGGATCCTTCTCGTTCGCGTTTCATGTTGCCGCGCTTTATCCCAAAAACATTGTATTGAATCTCTTCCAAAGTATAAAACGGACCGCCACTTTGATTTTTTTTTCATTCAATAATTCATCTTTTGTCTTCAATTTCTCCCACCGCACCTTCTTCGCATTTGCGATTAGCATGCGGATCTATGACAATAAACTTTTGAAGTATTGTTAATGGCGAATAAAGTATGATACGCGGTAGCCGTTTGGCCATGCAATATGGTATACAGCGCCTTCGTGCATGAATATCCACTTATCATAACTATTACATGAGAAAACTTTGACTACATTGAACGATACGTAAAGTTTAAGTGCATAATCATGTTGGCGATGACTGGTTGGCCATATGGTCGCTTTACCCGATTGGCGTTGTCCGTTTATCAAGTCAGGACAATATCATTAAAATAAACTACAAAGTAAGATTTAACATAAGGGAGGTCGAGGCACGCTAAAGAGAATGGATGAAATTACATATACAGTAAGAAAATATAACGAATTTTTGCAATGACAGGGTGATTTATTGATCTGTTTATATTATTCTTGAATATATAGGCCTTTGCAGAGTGGCCTGATCAGCATAAAAAAATCAATCATAATATTTCATTTTTCATTTCATTTATTTCATTCTCAACAAAATATAAATCAAATAAATATCATAAAAAATATATCAATGTCATAAAATCAACTTGAGAAAGACATGTTATAAAAGAGTTCCATATAAAATAATCATGTGTAAAGAAATTGTGATTTATAATTTGTGAAAATGGAGGATCCTACTAAAAAGCTAGGCTTGTATATTGTGGGCTCCTCATAATATGAATGCAATCAGATCAAACACATCATTATTATTAAGCCTGACATTATAAACAAAAATCGAATAGCATAACATATAACATAAAAGCCAAAAATAAATCAGGATAAGAATAGAAAATTTAAAAACAAAATAATGTGATATTTAAAAAAAGCTGGTCTTCCTCTGGGATCTGTTTAGTTCCTAAGTAAAATATATGAAAATAAATGCCCATTATTATATATAAAAAAAACTTGAAATGGATTAGTTACAATGTAGGATGCGCTGTTAAAATATATATAAGGCATTGCTCTGCCCAGTTAGAATCCATTTAATTTCGGCGATGAAATCCCAAATATACAGCATCAAGTTGTGTAATGGGTTAACAAAAATCATTCCAACTAAAATTCATTAAGACAAAAAGTAAAATGATATTTGTTATCTTGCAATTCATCTATCTTGGTATAGACTGATATTTGAAGATAATACGATTCAAAATCCTTTACAAACAAAATAAAATGAAAACATGATGAGAAAAAAAAACACAAAGAAAATTTCCCCTCACACTATACCCCGGAGAGATCAAAGTAATGAAATATAAAAGAACTGATCATACTACGAAAATACTATCCCGGATTCAATAACAATATAGGCGATATATAGTGTGTCTGTGCACCTGGGTTGAGGGATACTTTCACATCCTTTCCCTCAAGCACATACCCCTTCTCCTACAAGCTTTTGCGTCATGTCATTACATAACCAATGGTACTTTGAATGTTACTGGTATATACACAGGGCCGTTAATATTATCTCAGCCGGTAACTAGATTATGAGAACTTTAGTTTTTTTTTCTATTAAAACAAAAATTAATATTCTTTTCTGCTGGGTCAGAGTTGCAAACACTAGGATACAATCATTTTGAGATGTTTTATTTTTGTATTTATCGCGCTTGTAGGCCCTACTTTTCATCACTTTTAACCTTAAATAAAAAATATCTAATTTTGTTATTATCATTATTAACAATAAAAGCGCACTTTTTATTATAGTCAAAGCTTTAGTTCGAGCTTCTGCTTTATCAACAGCGTCCAATGTGTTCGATTTTAAGACCTTTCTCTCTTGCACCAAGTAAAAATATAATTTCAATATTATCGATAATTACAAATTCTTTCTTGCGCATTCCCTATAAATAGTTACCTTTGGTGAAAATATTCAGACAAATTCTCATTTCAGATACGATTTTGATGTAGCCATATTTAATCACGTGACTCAATTTTCACCAATCAGAGAGCAATATTCTCAGCATGTATATCATTTTAAATGTCTTTTATTAAGTTTAAGTTAAAGAAGTAAGAATTCAACATTTCAAGAAGTTATAAATTATCTTTAGCCTGTTATGTTCATAGGTACTAGTTTAATGGATATTGTATTAATGAAAATATGGGCCTTCGTATTGACCCAGAAATTCCATTTGCATTTGATTTCGTTTCGTTATCTGAAATACATTATGCAATTTAATACATTCGTTTACTATAAAGCACTGTATTATGCTGTCTTGCATGATAGTGTTCTTAAATCTTAAAAAGAAATTTGAATAAACAATGAAGTACTTTTAATACAATAATAATAAACACAATGTCTCAAATATCATAATCGTAAGAACCATGTGTTTGTTGAAATATAAATACACATACAATTAAATCAAACGAAACATTGAAACTTTAGAAAATTACAATTACAACAACGAAACTGTGGTCTTCACGCTACGGACCAATGAAAGTGAATAGTTTCATTGGCGCCGAATAACATGCGGGCATGTCGTTCTTAAATTTCATACGGGGAAATTTATTCCCTACGAAAAACAATACGTAGTAAGGTTGCATTTATATTTTGGTCAGCCTTTCTGCAATCGCGTTTTGGAAAGGAGATGGTTGAAAATAAAGGGGTACCTGTAAAAACTGAGGGTATGCCCTCTCCAGCATTTAATATTTGTCCTATTATTTTACAGTCAGCTATAGCCATTAATCCGGAACTGTATATATGACCAAGGATGGAAAGTGATAATAAAATATAATTTTCATGGCTTGGTATTAGTATTCAAATAAGAATATTACCGGCCTTTGTTTAGATTAAGTTGGATCATTTCTGTGTTGTTTTTAAGGATTGCCCAATGTTCTCTTAATCTGCGCATGTGCACGAAAGTGTTCCCTTATATGCTTACATAATTATATATACGTTCATTGAATTGAGCAGGGTTAATAACAAAGACGTTAATGTATTCATTTCATCACTGTCTTGCGTATAAACGCATAATACATTTACTGATGAAAACATTTTACTGAGTGAAAAAGTTCAAACTGCGACCCCCCGTCTAACATGTCTAATGCTTGCATTTTTCTCTTAATAATCCTGCAAAAAACTGCATAACTTTAACCCATACGGTACACTGAAAAAAATATTAAAGTTTGCAAAATTACAGAACTTACGAATTTCCCGTAACAAAGGTTTCTTTTCCTTCTTAACATACAGGTGTGGGTTCTGTTTAAATGCATATAATTATGCAGAGTATTCATAATCATTAACGATTCTGTATTTTTCTGTAATTTTTTTAATTACTGTGTGTAAGCTCACCAAGGAGATATCACCTCTAACGTAAGAAGTTGTATTTCCTTGAGATCACACGGATGAACTTACACTGAAAAAAATGTGGTGTTAAAACTGACACCAATTGGTGTTAATAGAGGACCACATCCTGAGGTGTTAAAATAAAACCCTAGAGATTGAACATAACACCAAAGAGTGTAAATGTATAGGTGTTGTAATAACACCTATAGGCATGATAGGTGTAAAACTAACACCAGCAATATAACACCGGTGTAAATTAACTGGTGTGGTCCTCTATGTACACCGGTTAACACCACAGTTTTTCATGTTTTTGCTGTGTATATACTTATGATAATCGTTCTGTTGGATGACGACGAAGCTTTAGTTTTTCATTGAATTGTTTCCATTCTTTTTTCAGTCGAGAACTTGACGATTGGAGCCTAAAAATATTTTATAATCTGTAATTGAATGCATAAGATCTGTAACGAAATAGGGGCAATAGACTGCAAAAGCACCGGTGTTGATTTAACACCAGCCCGGAATCTATTATGTCCACACCAGAGAAGTGTTAACTGCACCAGTTTGGTTTCGGTCTAACACCAGATAGGAGTTTAACACCAATTAGTATTAAAACAGCATCGGTTTGATTCCAAACTGGTGTTGTTTCAATACTTCTCTGGTGTGGACATATAGATTCCGGGCTGGTGTTAAATCAACACCGCAGTTTTTGCAGCGTATAATATAATCAACACGAAATAAATGAGAAAATGAGATTGTGCTGCTTTAACAAAATAATGAAGGGGTTTCAAAATGGTGAATTGACTGGGATCGGGGAGGGGCGAGAGGGTTAAACGATCTAAAAACATTTGTGGATTTGGATGAGTTCATTTCACGTGGTTTGGTTCGCACGAGAGTATACAAGGCATGCAGTATGCACTCACTCACTATAATCACGACAGAATCATAGAGATTGTTATTTGCTTTAGATTGATACAAATCGCGAAATTAAAACTTCGCAGTCTACCTCATGAGGTCATGTATCTTTTTATTCTACTGATGAATTGAATAGGCACGAATGTTTGTAACAATACAGATTTGGTCTACCACACAGAGCAAGCATGCATGAGTATAATTATTACAACCCCTCCGGACAAAGTATTTAGGGGGAACATGCGTATGTCCTCTACATAGTTTACCCCATGACTTTAACATTAGTTTACAAGTGCGTTAAACTGTGAACTTTAAATTTTTATGACGCCTTTGTTGATGTATTATCATGTGAATCCAATCTTAAATCACATATGTTCGAACTGGAGATGGATTTAGAAATGCATTCGGTTATATTATTTTGAGCAGCCGCTTTCTATACAAATTGATGATTCCCACAATGTTTTGTTTTTCTAATTCCAGTTATCATTATTATGGTTAATTAATTAAAGGTCTAACATTTTTTCTCCCTCTATTTTTTTTCTACATTCAACGGAGATACATTTGAATATACCTTACTGAACAAATCTCATCGTATAAGGATGATTGTCGGTTGTAAAGGCTGTAGTTAGTGACCAGTCAAAACCTGGATTAATTTCTATCGTAAATATCTATTTATAAATGTCCACAAATTTGAATTAAATCACTAAAGCTTTGATAAAAAAATTAACATGAAAAATGAAAATGAAAATATGAAAATCCATAATTTATTGTTCGAAATAGACATAAAATGAAATACTCCGAAAATTTGCTTTGCCCAATTGATCGTGGGCCCGGCAGCCACCGTGCAGCGCCAGATCGACGAGGCTCTATCCCTTTAATTGTTGAACGCCAAACAGGGTAGCAGGAATTCCCATCTTTTAACGTCTATTGGTATGACGCGGCTGGGGTTTGAACCCCCGACCTCCCGGTTGTGAGACGGACGCTCTATACCAACTGAGCCAACACACCGGTGTCCGAACCAACACACACATTCGTGTCCGAATGGTCATTACCCAATAGTCGATCTGGATTTATGTTGAATCCATGCGCGAAGAGTGTTCAGTGCATGGGGTCAAAGTTGAATCGAATTAACTCTATCGCGAGTCGAAATTATTCTGATTTTTGATATATACATTTACGCTAAATTAATCTGTTCTCATTGATATCACTCTAGAATTAAATTCGATTATGAATTCTTTTTTTTACACCGACTTGTTCGATTGTGTTGACATGACACCCCGTTGTAGATGTTTTTCATTAGCATGATTGTGTCATCACGAAAATAGTTCTATATTGTAATCACGAACAGGGGCGGATCCAGGATTTTCAAAAAGGGGTCACATTTTCCCTCGGAAAACTTGGCAAGCAAAAAAAATTTCCTCGCTTTCAGGGGGCACACTTGTCTAAAAACGGCATTTACATTAAAAATGTTGATTATGCCTCTCAAAGGGGGGCACGGATCGGATGTGCCCCCCCCCCCCTCTGGATCCGCCAGTGGTTACAAAGTAACAGTAATGGTGCTCTTGCTAAATCCGTGAAGAGTGTTATTATATTTTACATTTTAAGATGAGAAAAATTATCAGTTTTACTATGGCCGTTCCTTATATCTTAGACGGTATACATCCCAAAAATTAAAACATGCACGTGATTAAACTTATGGACTGAACACTTTTCATGGGACCAAATCCTCGCCCTTCCTAATTCTGTTATAATACGATATACAAGCCACGTTAGTATTCACAGATGCTAACAGATCAGTGCTGTAAGTCTTTATCTCATCAAGTTTTGATGAACCGTCATGGGCGGTGATCATTTTTATTGCATAAAATGATTTTATTTCGTTGCTGGAAACTGTGAGCGTTGTTTGCTATACACATGCACGCTTCGCACTGATCACAAAGATAAGATTTTTTATAGTCCCTAACATCTTGCACATGGGTGCTGATGTATGGCATGGAGAAATACATTTGTGTATTTGGGAAGAGTGGAAAATAAAAGAAAGTAGCATTGGTGTACTTTTGAGGGGCGGGGCTAGTTGAAAAAAAAATGTTTTATTTTCCACGAGTTCGTTCGTATACAACCACTTGTTGCTTATAGTTTGAAAGGTCCTCGCTCTCCAGTTTCTATTGTATACTCAAACAATAATATTGATTTTTGTAGTGGAGTGTTGTGGTCCAGTGGATTGGTCTCCGGACTTTGAAACATAGGGTCGTGGGTTCGAATCCTAGCCAGCCATGGCGTAATTTCCTTCAGCAAGAAACTGATCCACATGTGCTGCACTCAACCCAGGTGAGGTAAATGGGTACCGGTAGGAAGTAATTCCTTAAGAAGCTGTGTGCGCTGTGAACGCCTAGCTTACCCGGGTAATATAGGAGCGCCTTGAGCCCCTAACAATGTGGATAATTATTATTATGTGCGCAATATAAATACCCTATATTATCATTATTATTATCTATTTTTGTTCATCATGCAAAAGATCTTGATGAAAAAGTGAAGATTCGAAAGAAGTAATACAATAATCTAGGGATGTCTGGATATGGTGCATAACGATCGCATTACTGAAATGGAATTTTAGTAAAAAATAGTAATATCATGATAGAATATAAAGTCATGTATAATGTTTTAACATTTTTGTTTTTGTTTTACTTTATAGTTTGTTATTTTAGAGACATAACTTAAGGATAGAGAATGTTGTGTTTTGCAAATTGCAGGTCTTGTTTGTTTTTTAATGATTATTAATATATCAGCAGGTTTCATGCATTTTTCAATATGGTATCGCATAATGGCGTACCTAGGAACTTCCACAGGGGGGGCAAATTCGTCCGCCCAAAAATTTGACAAGCAAAAAAAAAAGGTCTTCAACCACAAATAAAGGATATCTTAAAACTGACAAGCATAAAAATGAGGTCTTCAAGCTCGTCAGTGATCACTTGTGACTCGTCAAGGGGGAGGGATACGTCCCTTGCATGGGTTGTGACTCGTCAGGGGGGCAGACTACCCCCCCCCCCTTGTAGGTACGCTAGTGGTATCTCATAATGTAATAAAATACAAAACGCTGGATTTTGTTCGTTGAAAAGAGGATGAAATGGAAATGGAATGAAAGGTTTGTTTTGTAGAATGTGGATAAAGTACTGCTCTATTATATAATAGGGCGTCATTTCATATGACAGCAAAAATCATTTATTCATTTAATAATCTGGTATATTTGAGAGAAAACATATATCTGTACTGTTGAATAACTATACTCGGGACTGACTTTATCTACTTTTTCGAAATATTTTTTGCAAAACAATTTCCATCAATCACGACAGCTCCCTCCCACAAGGCGAGCTACGGCTATATTTTGAGTGACGTAAATAATACATGAGCTTTCCTTATTTTTCGAGGGTAAAATCATAAAAGAAACGATGTTAAACCAGGCGAATTATGGTGCCAATATTAGACAAATATTAATGTTAAGTGATGGTTAGAAAATATATGGACAGTCTTGACATGACTTTGTACTGCAATATAGGCCCTTTTCGTTGAGAAGCCCCTTAATTCCGTCGATTTTTTTTTTTTTAGACAACCGATGAACGCAGAATGTACAGTGGAAATGCTAATAAATTTCAAGACTAAATGTCGCTAAAAATGTTTGGTACTTTTAACATTTATTCATTTATGGGGACAATACCAACTTCACTCTGATGTTTTGGGACGATCTCACATTGAGCAGCAATTATTGTTATTGTTGGTATTGCTTCTGAACCTCTCTGGTGAAAGGGCGAGTTTCCGTGAGTATATCCAAAAACAGCCTGAATTGTGACGATTACACTAAAATCGGTGTTAGGCCGTCCAATATCCCACACGCCCAAGGCCATTGGTTCATTAGTTTCCGACCCTGCCGTACTACCAACCAATCAATGGACACCGCCAACTCAATATGCGCATGCGTGGGATACGCGTGCCGTGTCTGATTCGCCAAAGCTCACCCAGGCGATAAAACGCCCCAATGCATGACCGGGGCTTTGCATGTTTAGATGACTATTACAATTGTTAATCCTCTTTTCTCACCCCCTGGTATAAATAGGGGCGGATCTCGAGATGGGGGATCATTTAGAAGCGGGTCTGGTGTCTGATAACCTCTCTCGGCCACCTGCGATTGCAACTTTATCCAAACCTGTTAATTTGGAGGTTTCATCGCCGCCTTCCTCACCGCCGCTCCTCAAACCTGCGGTTCCATTTCCACTTTTACCACAACCACCACCCTCATCGTCGGGGATATCAACCTCGGGATCGACCGACATCGTCAGACCATCGCCGACGCGCACCTCGGCTCGACACAGCAACATGGTGCAAAAGAAAAGCCCAAAGCACGAGGCCGAGTGTTCAGGGGCGGCTGCCACTGCCTGTGCCGCCGGAGCTACCGGGTCAGTACCCAAAGCATCAGCCTCAAGATGGGAGGGGAAAACGACTAGGGCACGGAGCACAAAAGCTGACAGAGACGACTGGAAGAAGCAGAAGAAAATAATCAAAGTTGATAAGGTAAAAAAAGCCTCATCATCCATTAAAAATGTTACTTTGCGTTTTTCTTCTTACAGATTAATTACATTTATAATTTGTTATTTCGTTCTACTTTTTAAGTTAAGTTCCAATCGTATCGGTGAAAACTTTTTTTCTTCAGAAATTTAACATGTTGAATATGTTGGGTTTTTTTAGTTTCTTTCGTTAAATTTTTGTTTAATTAATTATACTTTTGTTTATAGGTAAATGCAATCTTATTTTTTATAGATATTTGTATTTGAACAATTATGCAGAATATAGTTTCAATATATTTCTTGAATGGTATTCCACTCGAAGAAAGTCTACATCTTCCACTTGACGTTTTATTCCTAAACACTATTAAACTGAAAATAGTAATCTGGTAATTTTACATAATAAATTATGCAGACTTTATGGGGTTTGTTTAGTATATTTTTTAATATTGAATTTCCAACTCTGTTAAGAAAAGCAATTGTTTTATTTCTGAAAATTGTTTAAAATCTACAAGTACATACAAGACTGCAGTTGAGAAATTCACTTCAACTATGTGATTTTTAGATAACTGCTTTAACAAAGCTAGAAAATAGCTTAAAACTTGACAATCATGTTGATGATCTTTTTTTCTACCATTATGCAACAAAAATATTAAATGGCGTCACCAATGATTCCACTTCTACTTGTAAAAATAATGCATTTTAACTTGAATTTTTAGCTTTATTAGTTTCAATGTCTTTATCTTTTACAGTATGACGAGTTCAACGAATGGATAGATGGTGACGTCACAATGAGATATTTGCCAAAGGACATTGATGCACGCAAGCACCTGAGTGGATGGGCAATGAGAAACACCAACAACCACAACAAGAAAGTACTCAAAAAGTCTTGTCTAGGTAAGTCTTATAAGATTGTATTTGATTGCATGGGATTTAATTCGGTTTGATTTGATTCCATTAGAATCAATATGATTCGATTTTATTTCATTTGAATGCCATTGGATTCGATTCGATTTAGTTGAGTTTTTTTTGTAATTTGGCTGATTTGATTAGATTTTGATTGGTTTGATTTGATTTGATCTGATTTGATTTGATTTGATCTGGCTTGATTTTGATTAGTATGACTAATTGATTCGTTTTGACCTGACTTAGACTGAAATCAATTAAATTGATAATTATTCCCAGTTATGTAAGTCGCACGCAGAGGATACAGAACCAAAAATAAACATTATGATGTTTCTGAAAGTAATTCACTAATATCGCATTAAACGAGCCAATGTGATTCTTTGGTTGCAGAATATTTCTTCAAGTTGAACTGGATAATAAAAGACTTGTTTTCTAGGAATATGCGGAAATGATGTCTCTGTAATGACTCTCTTGCATGCTTACCGGGAAGGGTATCAAGTTATAAGACCATGTGTAAACGACTCGTCACAATGCTACTGCTTGCATTACGATTTACAGGGCATCTTTGATAGTTCAAGGAGGAAATAGTACATCAAGTTTAAGATGACGTTTCTCTGAAATAGGTGCTTTGAAGTTTACCCTTTTCTGTCTTTACAAAATAAAGTGGTAGGCTGAAGAATATGAATGTCCGAACCGGTGTGTTATCTTGAATCGGATTATCAATATTTTGAAATATGTTTTTGATGAGTTTAATTTTCAAAATGTTTATGTTTGACCATCTAACAATATGCAAAACTAATGCCATAATGATGCCAGAAACAGATAAACATTATTTTGAACTTATATTCATTGAAAAATTGTCCTTCATAATTGTGAAAGTTGGAACTCATACGTTTTAACCTCTGCTCATGGTTGTGTGGGAACTCCATAAACATAATGTGGTCATTTTCTTCAAATGTGGTCAAATGTGGTCAAATTCATTGTCAATGCCATGAATGCAGATAGACCTAAAATAATGGTTTCTTGCGAACATTCCCACGAAGACCTAGGTTAAGGTGTATCCTCCTTAAGAGCATATTCTAAAGAATAAACATTTTCAATGAAGGCCGACATTGCCGAAACCAACAATAGATGCGCTAAAAATCAAAGGCCATATTGCCTATTAATAATATTGGGTCTGAACCTGAATAGCCAACAATGGGGCTGTGTACGGGACAATGGGTGCGCCCGTTACAATGACGAGCCTATATACCTGGCCGTGGGAACACCTCCCGGTCTTTTGATGCCACCTATTTCTGTTACTACGTTTTGTTTCCTCCTTGATATTGGATTGTCTTTGAGTACTCAATGAAGAAAGCAGGATGCGGCCTTCTTTGAACAGTTTATTAGTGCCCCTCGTTAGCACATTCCACTTGGGGAACCGAAAAGATGAAAGGGGGCCGATTTGTTACAGGTGCTTTTATTTTAACCATTCTTGGACCTCAACGTTCAGGATATGAAACAATGTATATTGCTATCACTTACTGTTCGATTTTTTTTTGTAAGGGATTCAATGGATGCATGAGCTCAAAATTATAATGTCCTGTTGAATTACTTTCTCACTTAGTCCTTACCAGTTAAGTCTGTGGGTCTAAGACTTCGTAGTCATTACACTTACACACTTATTAACTCGACTATTTACTTAGCTGTTTGCTTCTTGCTTCTTACTTACACTCATTATGTCAGGCCTTCATATACTTACTTATACTCTTTCCTTACTTGCTTACTTACTTGCTTGCTTACTTTCTTGCTTACTCACTTGCTTGCTTGTTTACTTACTTACTTGCTTGCTTTCCTACTTAAGTACATGAACATGTTGGCTGACTGGCGGTCAATATCTGACTTCATAATTTATAATCAATACATTTATTCACTTACTTTCTTTCATTCTATAGACTTATTCAACTTTGACTATATAACTCTATTTACCATCGAATAATATTTATATTTGCTATCATTCTTGCAGGCGTATTTCTGTGTTCGAAAGGATGCCGAACAAGTACGGGGGACGTCGTGACTGTTCGACCGGCCACTTCGGACCGGGCTCGTAAGAAGCAAGCCGATAAGAAGTGCCCGAGGAATGGGTGCGATGGGAAACTCTTTCACATGATCTGCGCGGGAAAATTGGGTTACCCCGTTACGCATTTCTGGCGAGTAACTGGTAAGTGAAAACCCTCTCCAAATTTCATATATGAATTTTTGAGGATAGATACTTTTTTATTGCCATCATTGGCACCCTCATTTGCAGGACATCAAATAATTCGAAAAAAAAAACTTCCCTGTTCCCTGAAACAGATGAAATGGTCAAATGTCATTAGCTTTCTTATTTTACATCCGATTTAAGATTGTTGACTATGCTTTATTTAGTTCTATTTATTCAGCTCATCTTATTGGGGGTGAACTCGACCTTTTATGTCTTAATGATTATTTTATGATAATGTCTGATTCAAATATATCGAAATTCATAATAATCATTGTATCCATGTAAACGTCACAATCATCTACGTCGTCGATAACCCATTCATATGTCTCTCTTTCTCTTTCGTTTCTTTCCTTAGATACTGTCATTCTGTTCCAGTCAAAGGGTGTCCATGATCACCCTCGCCCAGACGTGGTCAAGACTACATCACAGGCCAAGATGGCCCTACTAGAATACCATCGAACCCACAGGCACGAGAGACCGAAGGAGATCTGCAAGAAAGTGGTATGTATTGCTTTTATTGCAATTATTTATATGTTAGCTTGGATACAGTGGCTGTATCACTTAGGGTTAAAGAAAGGAGGAAAATGCATTAAGATTAAGGGGAAATGTTTTTATACATATAAGTGATTGTTGTTTAACCATAATAATATCAGACTCAATTCATTGTGTCAAATGTTATTAGAATCAATGAACATCAATGCCTTTTGGGTTTTACTTCTGTGTGATATGATCACGAACATTGCACGATAATGTTCTTTTAACTGCCATTTTTAGAAATTTGAAAAAAAAATCCGTTTGATTTATTCAATTTATCATTTGTTTCTTTTTCATCTTTTTTTGTCAACAGGGTACGCATATTCACAAATCTTTCAATCGTGTTGACCGGGTGGCTCGACAACTTCGTGAGGTCCAGAATTCGGATATTCCTGAACCTGGCTCGGAACTCCCCAAGGAACACTACTCTCTCCGCTCTCACATCCGATCATTGTACAGTAATGGCCAGAGACAGACTGATACGGATAACAATCCTTTTGTTGCCGGACAAGGTAAGAAAATTTTGGCGAGTGTGATATATTGATGTAGTATAAAGATTAGTAGTCGTTTTAATTTGGGTGTTGAAAGGCAATCCTAATTACCGAAGCCACCGGGATTGTGTCGCGGAGCATATTTCCAGTGATTTTCAGTATTAATATTGCTCTCGGCCAACCAGAAACTAGGATTTGAGTAACTTGATTTAAGACAGTTGTCATGATTGCCCCCTGCCCCCCCCCCTCCCACTCCCATTTGTGCAAATGGAGCAAAATTATTATACGTGCCTTAATCGTTTTATCTTAGTTAACCTCAAAATGCAACCTCTATTCAAGATCCCGAATCGATAGCTTATTGTTAGAGCTGCATGGGACCTTGTTACTCCAATTTTATCCCGGGTTCGAATCCAATTCAATGTGATAATTTTGAAACCTCAGCGTAAAGTGTACATCAAGTTTGTCTGAAAGTTGTTATTTTTAATGGCAGGTGGTAGGTTGGTAATTGATAAAGTTACATAAATTGTAAAACTATGCTCATGGTAATATTGATTTTAAGTTGTCTATAAGTTAGATATTATATTTCTGCATTCATGTCTTCAGTAGATTTAAGTCTGCATTAAGTAACGTTTCACGTGTTAACAAGATATAATTTCGTTTAATTTTTTGACGACAGGTACTTTTCAAAATGCGTACAGCAACCGCCAGTCTTACGGCAACTATTACCCTCCATCCCAGCCTCAGATGGACGGCTGGACTCACTTCACAGCCTCACAAGACGACTACAACTTGGGCTTCCAAAGCTACAGACAAGATGGACAGCACCCCTCAACCACATCCGGTTACCAGCACCAGACTGGGGCCTATCCTTACAACCCTCCACTCCATTCCGCTGACGGTACGACATACGATTACGGGTACGATGGCAGTGCGGTCATTGCGGCGGCCGCTACGTCCTCGGGTGTGCCGAAGGGTCACAACGGGGTGGACAGCTCTGGAGTTCATTCTGACTTGGCGAGATCGGCAATGCCAACGTACCACAACCACCATATGGACGCCCTTGGACAGATCTTGATGAGCAACCAGCAAGCTCCGATGGAGATGAATCCTGCAGTCTACGGCACCACCGAGTTGATCAGTCCTCAGCAGGGTCATACCATCCTGACACCGGTGAAGCAGCCGGTTGTATCCCCGTTGAAGAGACCTGCACCTCCTGATCTCCACTCTCTACAGGACTCCAAGCATCCTCGTCTAGAGCCACCTACGACAGTCGGTGAGACCTCAACCATCAAGCTTGCTGAGCACACGCCCTCTATTAATATTGATCTCTCAAACTTCTCCGACATATTTGATATCCCAACTGCTCTTGGTGACGAAGGACTCGCAGGACGTCCAAAGACACCTGTCTACCAGTCCCTCTCCCCCGCGGTTCCAGTACATGATAGCGATGCTGCAGGAACCTCCAGGAGAACAGAAGACAGTTCTATGAAAGAGGAGCGTCTTTGTTCCAGTGCTTCTCCAGATATTTCTCAACAACATACAAGCGTTGATGGGAATTCAGCTGTTGCTAGTCCTGCAAGTAGTGTTGACAGCCACGGATCACATGCATCACCTCCACCACATCCTCCCGTTTTAACCACTCTCAACACTCATGCTCCACACAGTGTTCAAATCAGTGGACCTATCACTACAGCTCCCCCTGGGACCAACGAACAGGATGGCAACTTCCTGGACCAACTCGTCTCGATGTACCTCGGTAAAGACGAGAAGCCCATCTCAACGCTTAAGAATGAGCTCCAGGTTTACACCGACCCACAATCTGGCCAGCGTACCTTGACCTACCGGACCAACGACCAGGCCCATCACGGTCCTGCTCTTGACCATTTCAGAACCCCTGGACATGGTGGTCATCACGAAGGCTACTCCTGGTACGACCGCACCCAATCCTACAACTCATCAAATGGACACATACCAGTCACAGAAGGCCTGATTAGCCCTCTTATGGCGGGTCACTTTGACTATACCACATCCATCACTGACTACTATAATAGTCAGCAAGCAGCTGCTGCTGCTGCCGCCGCCGCCGCTTCCACGGAATCGACGTTGTCAACTTTTCCATCCACAAGCCAATCGCAAACGACGTCTTCCGCCGCATCCGGTACATTCAGTCATAGTTCAAGATACATGTTCTAATTGCTCCTCGTTTGCCCACACAACGAGTGAAAAGACAGTACTCGAGACAAACAATGAAATGATATCAGATTTTATGCTGAGTTTAAATATCAATATATTTTTGTATTTCATTCAGGGCC
This sequence comes from Lytechinus variegatus, assembly GCF_018143015.1. Classification (NCBI taxonomy): domain Eukaryota; kingdom Metazoa; phylum Echinodermata; class Echinoidea; order Temnopleuroida; family Toxopneustidae; genus Lytechinus; species Lytechinus variegatus. The sequence continues at coordinate 1,587,109 of NC_054756.1, forward strand.
TCAAATGGTACTGAAATGACAGTTTTTAGATCAAAGAAAATGCGATTGCCCTATTTTCATCCTTTGTATTCTACCTGCCCATTACGGTTCAAAATCTTCTTAACCCCCCCCCCCCTCTGTCTCTTTCTCTCTTCCTCTTTCTTTTCCTTCCCCGGTCATTTTGTAGTTTCCTCTTTTCAATCGCTGTCATGAAGATCATATATTTTCTTTAAGTGTTCACATCCCCTTTAAGTTAATCATTTAAAAAAAGGAATTACAAGATATACATGAACACTCATTTGCGAAGAGCGTATGGCTATAATTAAATTTATGAATTGGCAATATGGGCAAGCAATATAAGTGTACAGCAAAACAATAAAACATTAATTCTCTTAGCAGTATTATAGCAACAGTATCATCAATTTTTATTAATATCTCCTTGCAACGCTTAATGACATCATAGTTGTTTTATTGCGAGGACTCCGCTATTACTCGCCTAAGGGTGGAAGTCTTCGTTGGAGCATATTGTCCCGTCTTCTTGTTCTCGGCCAATTACATCCGGGTATCTGCTCCGCTAATTTACCAAGGTCAAGGGTCAAACGAGTAGACACGAGGCTGAATTACATATTTCATAGTGCAAATATATTGACCAGGCAGTCTTCCCATATACGGTGCTCTTTTTTATACTTTAATTGCAAGCAATAAGACTGCTTCCATGCAGTGCATATTTTTATAGATATGAATGTTAGTTTTGTTTGCCATGTTGGCCGGGAAACGTGTAATATTTCTATTCATTCCATTTAAGTGTTTTAGTTACTTTTTTCTAGACCTAATTTGAAAGGCAATATAGACTGGTTATATTATTCAAACATTGATATTTCGCGTAGCGTTGTCCTTAATTCTACAAATCGGCTTTATTTATAAAGTATTCTTCGCCGTCTTTTGTTCTTCCTTTTCGATATTTTCCTAAGATATTGTATTTCTTTGTGGCTAACAACGTTCTAAATACTGGAAATTATGAGTCTTGAAAGAGTATATACTTTTCCTTTTCTATGAAAGCTTCTTAAAACCTACTGGAAATATGTATATAATAGTTAGATTTAAAACCAATGACGATTTGGTCATAATCCGTTGCAACTCATGCTGTCAAATACCTAATACGCTTTTTTCCAGTGATGAATTCATTTTGAAATCATTTACGGATCTCAAATTCCGTACTTCTAAATTTAAGATGTGATAGCTTCAATGCTGAATGGAATATCCATTGTCATTTCCAGACCCAGAGCATTCTTTGTGCCTTAAAATAGTTATTTGTTGTTTTGGTTGTGATGTATATAGAAAATAGTTGTCATTGTGCAATAAAAACCAAAATATGCCTTACATTTTGACTGTAGTTAATTGCTATTATTGTAGAAAGAGAGTGGGCTGTCTTGTTTTATACAAAGTGAGTTGCAAAGCGAAATGAAGATGGGATAGATGAGGAGTTGGATAAAAGTGATAATGAGAATGGGGAGAGAGAGGTATAAAGGGAGATGTGCGAGTTACATGTAGGCATGGTATACACAGCAAAAACTGTGGTGTTAACCGGCATACATAGAGAGGACCACACCAGTTATTTTACACCGGTGTTAAATTGGTGGTGTTAATTTTACACCTATAGGTGTTATTACAACACCTATGGTTGTTACATTTACACTCTTTGGTGTTATGTTCAATCTCTAGGGTGTTATTTTAACACCTCGGGGTGTGGTCCTCTATTAACACCAATTGGTGTCAGTTTTTACACCACAGTTTTTACAGTGTAGGTGTAGAGGGGGGAGAGGAAAAGAGAGGGTGAGATTGAGCAACAGAAGAAAAAGAGAGGAAGGGGGAAAGACGGGGAGAAGGGGAAGACAATTTTAAAAGGGAACTAAAACCGAAATCTAAAAGATTTAATTATTTCAAAATATTATTTTGCATGAAAAGTGCTGCCGAAAAAAAAATGCATGAAGTGTAAAATGTTTACTTTCCATTTCAGTCTCCTTACTTCTTTCTTTTCTTCTTCTTTCTTTTTTCCCCTTTTCTCCGTTATTTTTTCACCTCTTTTTTTTTCATTTTCATCATCACACTTCACTTCTTCATATTTCTCTATTTATCTGCATATTTTTCTTAAATATTCTCCTTTTTTCCTTCTTCTCTTCGTTTTTCTTCTTTTTGTGTGTTCTTCCTCTGTATTCTTATAGTTCATTTCCCTTATCCTCTTCCTTTTCTCTTTCGTTTTCACATTTTCATTCTTTACATTTTTCTTAACCCCCTTCTTCCTTTACCGAAGTCTCCCTATAATATGACATCCTCATATTTTTTATCGTCTCCTTCTTTTTCTTTCCCTCCTCCTCCTCTTTCTTCTTTTTCCTCTTCTTTTTTTTCATTTTTTTTTCTTTTTTCCTCCTTCTTCCTCCTGTTTTTTTTTTCTTCTTTTTCCACCTCCTCTTCCTCCTCTTCTTCTTTTTTTCTTCTTTTTCCTCCTCATATTCTTCTTCTTATCATTATTATTATTATTCATCTCCCTCTTCTTCTTCTTCCTATTCTTCTTCTTTTTTCTTGTTCTTCTTTTTCTTTATTTGTTATTGTTTGTTTCGGCTGGTTCCTATACAGCCTTTATATTTAAAGAACACTCTCATGACTATGCAGGACTATCACTATGCTGTTGATGAGGAGCCTTGTTATTGTAAAAAGATTTGTCAAAACAAAAGCGGAGTTAAAAATATAAATTCGAAGAAAATAGGTGGAAATATTAAAGAAAACACCATAAAATCTTATTACAAATACTAGTATTGACAAAGTATACAATATCGCATTATGACTTTTGCAGTATATTTTCATGGAAAATGATTTGGCAAAATAGTTATTTGCACAGAGAACAACTGGTGTCGAATACACAATTATTTCCTCCTCAGATAAAATCACTTTAATCAGTGAAAATACCTCAATTCTGATAGACTTTCCCCCACAAGGTTGGAAACCTGCCCAGCTTGTGGTAAATCTAGAGATCATTCATTTCCAAGTTAAATTTCGCTGCATGTACATGTTGAAATAGTAAGCCCTTCCTAATTAAAGTTAGTCCATATTGGATGTTGAACATTGAACTGGAAATACAGTGACGGCGAGAGAAGGAAGCCTCCTTTCCCAAAGCTAACGTAGAGGGATTGACTCACAATTTTCCTCGCTTCCCTCCCCCAACTTGGCTAAATCAAATCCATCCAGTCAGGGTGTTAAAATAGGGTAACCTAGGCCCCCATCTTAAAAATTGTTAGGATTGATCCAATCTCTCATAACTATGAAAAACCAGCAATGTCAACATCTAAAAAAACTGTTTGTTTACAATATTTTATAAATAATTCTGATGCAGGCCTATATTCCTACATCCATCGTTTTCTTAGAAGCTCAGGTTCTCCTTGTTTACAGATAATATGGTGCAAATTTCCTGTAGAAAAAAAATGACATTGATGGATTTCAATAGTAGTTGAGGTTTATCGAATAAATCGTAGGTTCTTTGTAAGACGGGCTCTAGGGTAGATTGAATGAATAATATGGGACCCCGAAATCAGAATCAGAAATCCTAATTAGAATTAATCATTTGGAAATGGCATCGAATTTATTATTCCTACTCAAAATATGGCAACTGCAATGCAAAATGTGAAATACTAAAAGTTTACGAGTCTTGATTCAAGAAATATTTACATAATATTCGAAAACCTGCTAAAATGAAATCCATATATCATCACATTCTGTATTATACGATGAGTATATAAAGGGAAGTTCATCCTGACAAAGATTATTGTAAGAACAGGGTTGAGGGTATCCATTAAAGATTTGTAAAGCTTATTAGAATATTATAATTTTCGATTTGTAACGTCAAATGTGAGCATCTTCCCATATCATGATGTATCGTGAATTAAAATAATCTATGAAATTTCATTATCTAACAAAAAAATGAATGAAAATGGTTTTCAATGTACCCTTGGTATACCAACAGTCAAATTATTTCACATCCGCTCCTGAAAGATTGTTTTTTATTTGTTTTGACATCATGAACCATTAAAAATACATTACATAATATATGGGGCAGCTGCTCGTATATGACATCACGAATAATAAATGAATGAAATTCTATTACTTTATTTTCTAATGGACTTTCCTCAAGCCTTCCTTAATGCCTTTAATTTTTCAGGTATTTTTACAAAAAAAAAATATTCGCCTTTAATGCAAACGGATCTATTTACCATGTATTAATGTACTATTGAACTTCGATGTTATGTGAAATACTAGTACATGTGTTTATGCGTTTGATTTACCATCAGTGTCAAAACCAAATAGAAACAATTTTTTCTTGCAATAAATCCATTTCTTAAGCAGGGATACGTTTTAACATTAAAAAGGACCGGGGCGCAAGTCAAATTCAAATAAATCAAAAATAAAAAAGCTACAATTTGTAAGATTGAAGTTATAATGTCTTACATTACATTATTTTGAACATTGTTTAAATGCACGGGTGGAGATAGAAACCAAGATTACTATCACCACGACGCCTGATTTAATGTAGGCTGGTGTACAGCAGCTGCTTCATTCGTGGGAGAGGAAATATTAGCAAAAAATTATACCATTTAACAAGAAAAGGAAAATTCATTTCTAGTTCGCATAATTAATGAGAGATGGTGACCAAGATTTGAACAGAAGGAGAAACAACGGAGAGATTCTTTCTGAAGTTTCCTATGATGCGGTGATAGAGAAAGGTTGTGCATGAAAAGAAAACAGAGAGAAATGGAGAAAATGCGGGGAAGGGGGATGAAGAGGGAAGAAGACAGAGGGAAATGACGTAAAACACGCATCTCTCTCCTATCCCTCATTATATTACCTCCTCTTACGCCTTCTCTCTTCCTCCTCGCCCCCTCTCTCATCCCGTTCCCCTCTAGACTTCTCTTTACCTGTGACTATTCCATATACACTATTTATTTTGATCACTACCACTTCCTCTCCGACCCCCCCCCATCCCTTTCCCTCCCTCACCCATGAGCGGAAATTACGGGAGGCAGGCCTGGGGACGTGCCCCCCTACCATTTGAGGGGGGGGACCAATGTCCCCCTACTATTTATGGTATTTTATGATGGAAAATATACATAATTAAATACATCATTTTGGACGAAACGACCTTAGATTTGGGGTGGTAACCTTTTTTTTTTGGGGGGGGTCAAATTTTCCAGGAAAAAACCCTTGATCTGCCCCTGCCCTCACCCCCATGCCCCCTCTTCATCTCTTTGTCTCTCTATATTTATCCCCCTCCCTCTCATCACTCACACACACACACACACACACTATCTCTCGCTCTCCCTCTCTCTACACTACAAAACAGCATAAATGTACATCAATCAATTCCATTTATATACATATATACCATTTTATAAAAAACAACTTTACAATAAATAACATACATTCTGATTTAAAGTATTGTTAAAGCCTATTTTGGTAAACCCCAATAAGTGAACTCCACTGTTCAATTCACGATTGAGGACTGTGTATGCCCTAACAACATTTTTATTGTTCTTATTTTATAATAATAGTAATTATTATTATTATTTTATATGATAATTTATATTGATCGATAGTCCAATGGGACTGCTTAAAAATTAAAAATGAAGTGTAATTATTCTAAAATGTCCAAGCAAAATGGTAAACTCCAGACTCGTCTACTGCCAACTTGTCCACTCACCACATGGTCTACTTTCATTTAGTCTAATGCCATTCTTTCTATCAACATTTCATCTAACAGCCATTTGGTCCAATCATCACTTTGTCTCATCACCAGTTCGTCTATGACCAATTCGTCTAATAACCAGATGGTCTAATACCAATTTTTTCCATTCCTTTCCCCCAATTCGACCAAATGGTTATTGGACAAACTGATTATTAGACTAAATGGTGAGTAGACGAAAAAACAATTAGACTAAGTAGATAGTGACAATTGATGACAGACCAAATGATAGCAAAAGAATTGGCATTAAACTAATTGGAAATAAACCAGCAAAATTATGTGTATTATTTGTTTTATAAGATAGTGATTTGGATCCTTGTTATTTGATAAACCACCCTCTCATCTCAAAACTGTGACCGGTCAATAGAACACGTCAATAGTATCAGTCATCAGCTGAAATAAATGACTGGTCACAAGACAGCTTTCAGCCAATCAATTAATAATAATCCATATCACCATTATATAACGTGTGATATCATCATCTTTAACAATGGTAGTTATCTGCTGACGAGTAGAAGTGGAAATATGGCAAATCTTTCAATACGAAGGATTTGATCTGAAATTTTACAAGGCAAGATCCGACTAGTTCACCTTTGACCTAAGATACTTCTCACTGGTTAATCCTTATAACTGATATGATTGTTGTTTATTCACTCTTATACATGGGTTCTGAAAAACTTTGCCTCTAAACATTTTTTCAAATGGTGACAGCTCACCGAGTTCAGGGCCCCCGTCTTACAAAGATGCGATTGATCCAATCAACCACAACTATGGAAAGCCAGTAGGGTCAACTTCTATTATTCATGATTGTTCAAAATATTTTCATAATCGTTTTCTTAAGAAATTCATTTTCCTTCTCTTTGTTTACAAAGGACATAGTTAAAATTTCAAGTAGAAAATATTAGAATTATGGATTTCCAAAGTATTGAGGGTGATTGGATTAATCATAACTCTTTGTAAGACAGTACCTAGGAATATCGGTATTTTGAAATGTGACAATTATTGACAACCTCATATGACCTGAAAACAGTCTCCTTAATTATGAAAATAACTGTTTAAAGTCAAAAGAATGTTGCATCTTATTTCAGAATATTAAAAAAAAAAATTCAAACCTGTTGTAAAAATATTTAATTTTTAGGTAACAAAAGGTTCAAGACTTTATTATTATTTTATTCATCTTGTTGCACAGATTTGCTGTATGTATACAGCTTCTGAACTTTTAAAAAAACTTCACTTTAGCAATATTTCTATGAATAAACAAACTTGAATCCAAATAACTAGAATCTTCTCAAGAAATGTTCTTTGCCTACAAAATGAATATGATCCTCTTTTTTTGACAATTTTAACATGTACAGCCCTTCATGCTTAAAGGATATAATATGATGAGAAAATAAAGTCCTATGAAACCAAAAACCAGCACAATTTCTTAATAAATCATAGCAACTAACAAATTCACAAGAAATGTTAAACTCTTACCTCCATTACATACAGAAGTAAACCCAAGCCGATTATCATTATTGGCGATATATAATTATAATAAAAATATGTAACATATTTCATAAAACCTTTGTATTATTGGTTTAATCAACTAACTAACCATGATCGTGAAACAAACAAACTTTGCAAGAAGTTCATATGTGATTGATTGCAAATTCCAATTTCTATTGATGGATAAATTTTATTCATAGCATATCAATTTCTACTCTTGTTTGGAATAGAAGAGAAAGAAAACTTGCAAGTTTGCCCCCCCCAAAAAAAAAAAATAATAAATAAATAAATAAATGCTAGGCTTGTGCCTGGTCTGGAGTTGTATGATGGCTTTGCAATAACTTGCAATAATTGCATCATTTGAGGATATAAAAGTGAAATGCGATTACTAGCAAATTTCTTTCAAAAGCCCAAATCGATTTATTTATGTGAAGCCTCCTTTATAAACATGTAGATGGGGAGATGAATGATTGGCTGTGATATGCCAGAAGGGGGCGCTGTTGACATTAAATCCTTGGTATTTGGATGGTTCCCAGGTATTCAATGAATTTCTGCTTCCCTAGGCGGTCTCCATGGTGCGTTGTGTTTGACACTATCTACAAGCCATGCAATACCTTCATGAACTCCTTCTCTATACATACCAAGGTAAATAGAAAAAAAAAACAAAGAGCAGAAGATTGGAAGTAAGATCTTCATTCAATTAGGAAATTTTATGCATGAAAATACAAGTATGAAATAAATAATCTTAATATCATCATGACTGCTATCATTATCAGCATCTGAATTGAATTTATCACGTTTATTTCATTTCTACATTCAGTTTCTTTTCAACATACAAATCAGAGAAACATAAACAAAAACATTACATCAATCAATCCAACTCAATCATAAACAAAATATGAGCCTACACTTTCAAATTAGTAATACAGGTATTATCAGAATATAAAACATACTTTTGGTATCATTATTACTATTTTTACTGTCAAACATATTTATCAATATAATATTTAGGTATTTTCAGTATTATCATCATTATTATTGATCACTGTCACTATCATAATTATCATTATCATCACCATGCTTTATGTTATCATTGTATCATTATTATTTTTACTACTACTATAACTTTTATACTAATCATCATTATTGTTGTTATTGTCATTATCATTGTCATTATCACAATCATCATCACCATCATCATCATCATCACCATCGTCGTCATTGTCGTCATCATCAATCATCATTATCCTCTCCACCATCATCATAATCATCATCACAAACACCATCATCATCGTAAACATCATTATCATTATCAACATCAACATCCTTGTCGTCAGCACCATCATAATCATTTATTGTTATTGTAAGCATCTTATGAAGAATTTCAACTTGCAAACAGAGGGAGAAACAATAGAACCAAGAGAGATAACTGGAACAATGGATGTTGACCATACATGTCCTTGCTTCCCCGATAGAGAAAAGGGTAAAACTAAAAGCCCCTTCACACCTGACCGAATGTAGTCAGACGAAGGGTAATGAATTGGAGAAATGCACACAATGAACGCGAATTCAACAAATTCAAATCAAATTTCAGTCAAATCATGCGATCAGTAACTATTGTCAAATTTTATCAACAAACGGTAAGCGAAGGATAAATATAACATATGAAGGATATCAATTTTTCGGTTCACCTCTTTGAGTAAACTGTAGCCGAAGGCGAGCGAAGGGTTGATGTAACCCAGTAAGATGGACAAACAGTGAGCAATGGTTTGATATAGCGTGCTATTAGAAACGAAGGCAAGGGAATAGATCAGGCTTTCTTGAGTTTCTTGTACGTTTGTGTCATCGTGTTGCTTCGTAAGGGTTCTTTCGAGATCGTTCCACTTTGGCAAAAGTCCAATGAGGGACTATGCATGACAATAAAACACGAACAATAAACGAATGATTACCGCAGACTAAATAAGTGATGCGAATTCAAACAGATGACCAACGATTTTTCAATTCGTCCGGAAATTCTAAACATGTTAAAAATTTCCACATGGATTTGAATAATCGCAGCTGTTACTTCAGAAGGTTTATGAACCCAAACACGAAGGGTAAATATGATTTACTATCAGCTGCCATTGAAAACAATTTTTAAAATGCCTTTCGCCAGCCATTGCAAGGCATATTTCAGGCAATTCGGTTAAGAGTGAGGGGTCCTTAAGTACTGCAGCCCACAGCTAAGTACTGTTGCCAATCTCAAACTAGACATGAATGGCAACATCCACAAGAACGAAGGCAATTCCCTTCATACATATCATGTTCATCATGAAACAAAACAGGTAAGTTCGACACGGCTCGCGGATCACTAACGGAAGTAGAATAGACGTAAACGGATATGCCCTGTTTGACCTAGGTCATGCGGGTTTAACACAGCTTTCTGTTTAAAGGAGAAAAAATAGACGAGTCCGAGTCGGACTCAGCTCGCGGGTTGAAACCTACGATTTTGGCAGATCAAAAAAGCTGTATTCGACACGGCTCGTGGATCACACTTCATCGCATTTACACAGCAATAATTGCAGTGTTGAGCGTGGCTCGCGTGTCAAACCCCCCGAGCCGAGTCACTGTGTAAACAAGGTATAACATAACCAAAATAAAATAATAAATCCAATAAAAGGAAAAAAAATTGTATTTCGACCCTACTGCTGTGGTTTGCTGTATTATCACTAAACAAGTTTCTATTAGCTTGTGTGTGACATTTCTTACCCAGTTAATGCAGATACTGGTTGTAACCGACACGCTCTGTGACCCATCAGCTTCGCTGTCTTGTTGAATTCTTTCTTCACTTCTTCTGCCGGAAGATGACCCTAAAAAATCAAATTAAATCAAACAAAAACAATTGCATTTCTGTCTTAAATTGAATTAGATAAAATCAACCAAAACAATCATTAGAAATAACTTTCAGGTTCCTAAGTACATTTAAATTTCCAACATGTTCTATCATAAAGATTATACTTCAAATTTGTTGGCATACATGTACTTTGAGCATCATTGTTGTGAGAAATTGATTTCATTCAGCGATTCGTAAAACTTAATAAACGTAAAACCTCATAACTCAAAGTTCAGCTATTGTACGTAGTGCGAATGTTTCATGATTGATTATATCGATTATTACATGGAATCAAACATACATACCATCAATTGCCTAGATTCATACGTATCTCTAAGTACCTTTAGTGGTGCAAGACAATATTACATATAAAAAACTGGCTTACACTATATTGTAAATACAACTTATGGCTTTCTATCCAGTAAATAAGATCCCATTGATTGATCTGATAAGTTATAAAAAAAATCTTGGAACCAGCAGGATTTGAACCTCTTATCTCCTGACTGCAATTTTTTAACTTAATATACAAAAAATATGTATCTGCATAAAGTCAGTTGTAGCATCATAACTGCTTTATGAAAAACAGACCAACTGAACGGTTATGTTTTCAACCTTGTTCTTACTCACCTCGACATCTTGTTTGTTTGATAAGACAAGAAGAGGTACTCCCATCAATGCTTCACTTTCTAACATCTGCTCTGTATGAGATAGAAAATGAGACAGAATAACTTAATGATTCATTCATTCATTCACTGCATGATCATCACAGTAACAATACTACCACTTATAATCACAATCGGTGATTTCAAGTTCAGTGTTGACCTTTTGGTGTCGGTGTTAGGTAAATATTTACACGATTATAACACCAAACATGAAATAAAGATGGTCCCGAAAGTCACTCACTAGTTGTTGAGATGTCAATAATGTGATCTGGATCAGTTTTGCAAACTCTGAACAAGTTTTGGAGCTAGGGGAAGCAATCAAAATTTCTACACTAACACCAACACCAAGGCCAACACCGAACTTGAAATCACCCAAGGATGATGATGCAATGAACGATAAGAAAAATATAGAATATAGAGACGTATAATAGAGACAAGATGAACAATGATGGTAAAAACAAAAATGGAAAGTGAAGTAGAAAGTGAAAATAGTTCCATTCATCATATCATTATCATCATCGTAATAATGTAGCACTAAAAACAAAAAAAAAACAGGAGACAAGATGAATGATGGTAAAAACAAGCTGGAAAGTGAATTAGGTCTGATTACAAAAATATGGATAAATCTAATTCATCAACAAGATATCGTGAATTACAATTATGGACTGATGTTTGTCAGTTGATCAGCTTGCCCCCGAGACCACAATAGTTTATAAACCACTCTGCCTGCCACTTGCTGTGTTGGTGCATGACAGATGAATGGGGCATTGAAATTAGACATGTATATCGACAGAGATGATACTTTCTCAATGAATACGCTAGATCTGAATGCAAGGGCAGAAATCTTTCCCAAAGGTAGGGGGTAACAAGGGCTAGAAAATTTGGCAAGCCAAAAACCAAAAAAGTAATCACCCAAAAAGTAACTTCAGCCCGTCCAAAATACATGTTTTATTTCGATTTTGAATGATGTATTTCTTTCCACCAAAAATAGTAGGGGGACATTTGATATTGTGTTCCCCGTCCCCCTGGGATTTCCGCCCATGTCTGAATGAAGTAAAACTTACCAAAAGCTATTCTTGATTCTTCTAACCTACCAGGGTCTGAGGAATCTACTACATAGATCAATCCATGAGATTCAGCATAATACTGGGAAGATGAAAACATAAAGAGAGAAATACAACTATTTATTGGTGTAAAATATATTAACATCATTATTATCATTTTTTACTTGTTGCCGCCTCCTCTTCTCTCTTCTTTTTCTTCCTCTTTTTCATTCTAATCATCATCATTATCATCATCATCATCTCACCAACATCACTTCATCTTCTTCATCATTATCACCTCGTCGTCATCATCATCATCCTCAGCATCATCATCATCATCATACCATCGTCATTGTCATCATCACCTCATTATCATCACCATCATTATCATCATCATCACCATCACAATCATCATCATCACCATCACAATCATCATAATCGTCATCATCATCGTAGTCATCATCATCGTGGTCATCATCATCAGCATCATCATCACCTCATTATCATCATTATCATCATCACCATCATAATCACCTACAGGTAGTAGGAAAAGGAAGTTGGACCATGTGTACTTTGGTTAAACTGTTAATGGAACTATTGATACATATGGATCAAGCAAGGGATTAGCTCAGGAAGTGTACCTTCACAAACTGTCAGCACTGAAAAGTTGTCATTATCGAATAGTTAACCATAGTAACAGACAAAAAAGTTGATTCTCAGCAAATGAAAACCACGGACAACCTCATAATCATACTCGGACAACAAATATTGATGAAACACTGCCCGGGAGTTGTTCATCAGCATCTGTCCGCCGACAATTGTCAGTGCTGACTAAATTTGAGATTGATGATTGACTGAGAAGCAAAGGCCTCAACTTGCTATTATGACAACAGTCAGAGAATAACTACATGTACTTTGCTGACAGCTTTCAGGAAATGGAGGTTTGGCTTTACCTTATCCCACAATGCCTGCAGCTCCTCTTGCCCACCGAGGTCCCAGAACATCAACCGAATTGATGAGGTATCAATCTTTCCAACTGACAAGAGATAAATAAATTCATGCAGTATTCATGTCGTTAATTCACACTATCTGATATAGAAGCAAAAGCTTTGATTACCCAGAATTAGAAGCCATTTTTCTGTTCTATAGCTCATGTTATTTAATGTTGTGCACCTGGATGTATTTATCAATGTGACACCCTTCATGCATATTTGTGATTTTTACTCAACTTCTTTGTATAAAAAGAATAAAGGGTAGACTTACAATTATTACTGGAAAATCATGAATTAAAATCGATGAAGAATAATCACTAGTAACTTAACATCAGCAATGAAAAATGAATGAATGAATGAATGAATTCAGCCTATCACAATCAAAGTTATTAGTGAAGAGTTTTGTTTTCAGAATAAGGTATATTCATGAGTAAACTACTTACTATTTAGGCCAACAGTGGTAGTAATTTTGTCCAGTGCCTTAGCCTTGTATCCCCTCACAAATTGCATCTGTGCTTGTTCTAAGAAGGTCTGAGAAGCAAGTATTTACAAAAGAAGAAATGAGACAAAAATAGTCAAATAAAAATGTGAATATATCCTTAATATCAGAGAAAATATTAGCCCATTTAAAAGAAACCAACAAAATGGCATTTTTAGCATTTTCACAGCTTGTAAGCCAAGTATTTGGCCTGAGAAAATCTCAAATAAACCAGTGAGTCTTATCACTGAGCTGAATTATGTTACGTTGATTTCAAGGGTTCGTTCTTAATTTCCAGATTATAAATTCATTTTTTTTTAATTTTGCAGAGGAAAACAATACTGACATTATTTAGTGCTTCTAAAAGTGGATGAAGGTTGACAGCATTTGACCATGTTCTTTTTAGATTCCGTTTGTTTGGCTCCTATTTGGCCAAGATTCCTTAGGGTGTGTTGAAAAAAATATTTGCAATCAATTGCAAATATTCTGCTGTAATAGATGAAACAATTTTCATAGTAGCAAATCATATTACACTTCTTGTTTCAAGAAGTAGAATAGCAATCAATTGCAAAACCTAATGATTGATATAGGGACCAAAAATAGACTTGAAATTGATCACAAGTTTCTTGCAACACCCCATAAGTCAGGAAAAACTGTTACGCACAATCTGAATACTGACAGAGAGCTCAAAGCTGTGCCAAATACCGGTAAGTGTGAAATATAACAAGACAATAAAAAAAAACCTCCAGAAGAATTATGAAATGCGAGAACTGAAAAGGGTTAGCTTTCAGTTTGAACACCCATAGGCACTGTTTTACGTAAATTGAGTACATGTATCAGATTGATAAAAATGGCGAATGAACTTACCGTTTTACCAGCGTTGTCTAAACCAAGGATGAGAATAAAGAACTCATCTCGTCTGAACATGAACTGCCATAACCCATAGAGAAGAGAAAACATGGTGACACACCTCGTACGGAACCCCTGAAAATGGACCAAATTTAGAGCATCAATGAAACAGAGAGAAATAAAGAGTTATTCTACAGTAATTGTGATATTCTTGATTTCCTCCTCCTCCCTGATATTCAAACTCATCTTCTACTTCTACGACGATACTCAGCAGGAACCATAAGTCAGGATGTAGTGCTAGATCATCTAGATCTACTCTGGTACTCGGCAAAGATAAGATTACTTCCAGATTCATTTAGCACTACTCACTCTCACATCATGAGTGATGATCTTCGAGCTTCGGCATTCTCTTAATGTATGTGGCAGATCTAGGATTTATTATTTTTTATTTGGTACTTTTTTTTGTTGTCTGGACATGACTCATGTTATGAGTCATGAAAGTCAACTTTTAAGGAGGGTGAATTTCTTATTTCCAGAAAAAGAAGAAAATTTTGTCACTGATCTCAAAACCTCCAAAGGAAGCAACTGCTCTTAAACTGGAAGTTCACCCTGACAAAAGATTATTACCAGTAGTGATAATTGTAAAAATAGCAGAAAAAATAATAAATATCGCAGAACATGCAGAACTGCCAGGTTTGGTTCGACTTGAGAAAATCCATCAAAAAATTATATGATTTGTGACGTCACATTATGCAAGCATCTTTCCTACATCGATTGGTAAAACAATCAGTGAATGCCATTTTTCAGAATTAATGTTATTAGGATTAGTCCTCTAAGTTCTAACTTTAGATAACGAGTCTGATCATCATCGTCGTTTCGCTCGTGCAATTTTACTGCCAAATTTGTCCATCACAGAATTCAATGTATCGGACTGAAGGCAAATGTAGGAATCTTTGTTCCGATAATCAAAAGTCGCAATAAAATGGGGGAAAACGAGATAAATGAAACATTATTTTAACAGACCGATCGAATAAACTGAATCTATCTATGGAATAAATCTCAACTTAATTTTACTTGTCATAACCTACCTATCTTGATCAAATTGTATTTAGTTCTCGGACTTCGTTGACGTTGTTCACTTGCTTGATGATGACGGTCTGATGACGTCATCACATTTAGCGAGATCGAGATAGGTTGATCGGCCGTGTGTGTGACCCATATTGATTCAGAGAGGTGTTGTTCTTTTTTTTGGGGGGTCACCATTGAAATTTTATTTCATATGCTACTATTAATAGTACTAGATCTGGTAACTTTTTAACATGTCACAATATATATATATTTTTTTACTTTTAGTGTTGATAGATCTCTTACGTCTCACACGGGGGGGGGGGGGGTAATTTATATTGCTTTATAATTATTAAAATGCTAGGGCAAGTGTAGATCAAGGGGTATGTGGGAATATTGCTGGGTATTAATTGAAATGAAAAAATCTGATAACTGTTAACTGTTTATAAATTTCCCGGGGTTAAAGGAGAATGAAACCATTGGAACAAGATAGCTTGTGTGAAAACAGAAAAATCAAAGAAACAGATCAACAAAAGTTTGAGAAAAATCGGACAAATAATGAGAAAGTTATGAGCATTTGAATATTGCGATCACTAATGCTATGGAGATAGCAAATTGGCAATGTGACAAAGATGTGTGATGTCACTTGTGAACAACTCTCCCCATTACTTTAGTTCACTTGAATTGCCTCTTTTATCACATCTATCCATAAATCATGTGTTCTGTCTACATGAGGGCATGTAATACATATTTTTTAAGAATACATCATGGATAAAGAGTTTGTATCATCATAAGAAAAAGCAAAAAGAGACATTTTGAGGGTATTTCATAGTCCACCAAAGGGAAAGTTGTTCATTAGTGACATCACACAATTGTCGCATTGCCAATGGGAGGATCTCCATAGCATTAGTGATTGCAATATTCAAATGCTCATAACTTTCTCAATATTTGTCTGATTTTTCTCAAACTTTCTTTATTCTTATTTTTTGATTTTTCTGTTTCTACACAAGCCTATTTGTTCCAAAGGTTTAATTCCCCTTTATAAGGCCCGGGTTAAGGAAACTTTGTGCAGAGTACGTGTGAACTGTGAAAAGCATATATTTTCGTGATGGAATGAGCATCACTTAAAGAGAATTAAATGATCTTTTGAATGATATCAAATATGCATTATGTAAAATTGGGAGTTGGTGAAATTAATGGCCCAACTCAGATTTCCAAACTTTTTTTCGATGCAAACACTGCAAGATAACCCGATTTTAATTAGTCGAGAAGTTTCCGTCTGGAAAATAACAGATTTTTCTCGCCCAGCCTCCTAAAGCTGAAGCTCCCTCGCCGCAGCGGCTTACCGAAACTTTTGTTCATGGGTGATGTTGAGACCCCGCCCCCGAGACACCCCAAGTTTAATCTCGCCCTCAGTCCATTATGATGTGGCAGCACAGGGTAGGGAGTCCCCCCGCTAGCCTGATGTGTGAGGAAAACTTCCACTTTATAAATTCTCATGCATACACCATAATGAAATGAATTACGCCAAATTTCATCAACAGAAACATTCCAGTCCCAGTTGGAAACTTATTTAATCTCCCAATAACAGTTTAATATTCTGTTTATTCAGGAGAATTCAAATTCTATTCTTGTTTGTTTTCTATTGCTGTTGTGTTTTGTGTTTATTTTCCTTGAAGCGTCATGAGCACCGAAAGGTGGACCTGTGCGCTATTTAAGGATATAGCCTCCATTATTATTATATATAGGATTTAGTTATTGCTACTAATATCGGCAAGTTAATTACATCACGTAATTTATGGGGGAAAACATTTCTACCGGAGTTACCAACGTACTATCCTCAAAATGATAATCAACAATAATTATCATTATGTAAGGCACTGTCACATAAATCAAACACAATCATAAAAGACCTATGGACATCAATAGACTGCACCCGTTTCTTTTATTTAAATTTGACGTGAATAATTCTAATCAATACTGACAAAATTAAAAGAGGTTAATGGTATCAAGTCTATCTTATTCGATGTGATTGACTTTGAACAAACTTGACATGGTCATGCAGACAGCGCATGATATAGGGCTACATTTTTAGAAGCACTGCATCAGTAACATTATACCAAACGATACATGGATGGACCAATGAAACCAACTTAACCCGTTGGTATCACGTGACTCACCAATGATCTGGTGCATGCATCTGGCGTGTCTTATTAACCTCCTGAAATAATAATGAACATGACTTCTCATGCAATGAATTCGATTTTTTTTTATCTGCAGTATCATTTTGGCCTGATTACGTCCATTGCATAGCATTGGTATTGAGTGTGATTTATATATCACGAGTTTAATGTATTAAATAGATGTTTTTTAAATCATCAAATAACATAAATGCGGAGGATTGTCCCCCCCCCCCCCCCCCCCCCCTCCCCCCCCAAAAAAAACCCGATAATTTCCTCTCAGTCATTCAACAAGATACGCTAATACGACACCGACGAAGAGCAAGAGGTTGATGACACCTTGTTGCTTTCTGCTCTGGCGCCATCTAGTGACGTGAAATGGTAATCTTCACACGAACTCGGAGAGATATCCACACCGATAAATTTTTCCAATATTCCAGTATTTTCTCATTATTTTCACGTAGTGTGTCTTGTATTCATAATTTATAGACTCGTTGTTGTTATGCAGCACTTTCAAAAGTAAATAATGAAAGATGTACGTTTAGCCATGTAGCCTGAATTTTCAATATCGGGGGTTCGATCCCTTCTATTCCTTGGCTTGAAAAATTTAACAAGCAAAAAAATAAGGAAGAATTTTTAAAAAATGTAATCCGTCAAGATTGATGGCCATTTCGTTTTTAGAAAAAGTAGGGCCTAATTTGTAAAAATAGTTTGCATTTCATAAAAAAACTCTTTCCTCCCACATTTTTCCTCGCTTTTTAATTTATTTTCCTTTTCATTTTGGAGAGGTGGGGGTTCGATTTACCCCCTAAAACCTCCTTGGCTATACGGGCAATATGGGAGGAAATTTACTAGAATATTAGTTCTGAGCAATAGGTGTATCAAAACGTTCATTCATTCATTATTTTATTTCCATCAGCATATTCAATGAAAAATGCATACAAAACAACATAGAATCATTTGGAGATGAGTTTTTGGCCTATATTAAGGTTATCATGCAAATTCCAATTGCATTTCGGCTAAGTATTTTTCATTGTCTAAATTGCCTCGGGGAGGGGGGAGGATACGAGAACAGGGGTGCACCGTCCCCATATGAGTTTTAAAGTGGTGGGAAGAAAAGTTATTAATAAAGAAACTTATAGGAATATAAAGGAGGAGGAACTAGGTCTGGGTCGCACCCACTGATCAAAAGTTAAGAAAAAAAAATAGATCAATCTAGCCATTTACCCCTCCCCTTCCTCTATCAAAATACCGTGATACCGATACAGGTTGTTTATTGTTCAGAATATTATTAGTATAGGATAGAGTGAAATAACAAAAATGCAAATCATTACGGTGCCCGAATAATTTCATTTTCTTTCAATTCAATTCAATTTTTAAAAATGGTCTTCATTGATAATATCAGCATGTTAACAATCACACAATAATTATGTTGAAAAAAAATAGCAGGAGCTGTAAAAATCATGTTTACAAGTTGGTGTTGGCACAATTAAGTACATAGTAAAAAAAATAATTATATAGTAAATAAATCATATTGCAAATAATACCCTCCAAGAAAGATTATAAGATCATGGTGATAAAACAAAATTATGATCAATTTAGAACTGGAATTATAAATAAATCCAATACACTCTCCAGATCAATCTCATTTTCAATTTCAATTTTGAATGTCATCCAGAAATGTGAATTGCTTAATTAGTTTGGAGTGTGGGAGGAAGTATTCATTAGTAATGAAATCTGGGTGTGTTAATCTTAATGTATTAGTTTAGACTGGAGCACTGCCAGTCAGGTCGCGGGCATTATAACCATACTGTCATACAACGCATATTTTATCATAACTATTTTTACAGAATGTATATTTTAAGTATTTAAGAAAAAGCCTATAACATGTATAATGAGCACACTCTAAAAAGGGTTTAACTAATATTGGGTCAAATGGGAATATGCATGTTGGTTGGGTAAAACCAGGCCCCCGAAGCTACCGCCATTTTGTTTAATCCATTAGAAGCTAAAATAAGCCCCATTAATATTAATTTCGTACGATGCTCCCTCGTCAACTGTGGTTTTGTACGTGTATTAGACAATACGCACACCAGCGCAATGACAAAGGTCAGCTTGGCAAATTTATTAATGTATTCATTTTGTTACGCGCTCGTGACGCGAAGGATTCAGCGAATCAAGCAAGCGCAAATCTGAGACGATACGTTGCGCTTTATAAAGTATCGATATCACAAGCGATATCACTTAAAAACAAAACAATGTTTGTATTGCGTCTTATAGGCCTATGCTAATTCTAAAAGGGAAGATGAAAAGAGTAGATCAAGTCGCGATTAGGTAAAAAGGTGGAGGTGGGGTGGGGGCAAATCATGGTTATTACAATGATGGTATTCATTTTTACTGGTTGAGTATGAATACTGAAAAAAATAACTTTCACCACTAAAAGAGTCATTTCTTGTTACAAATTTAATTTGGAGAAGTAAAAAAAAAAATCTTCATGGATCCCCGTGCCTGCTTTCTTCTGGCGTCCGTTTCATAATGAATTACACTGAGCTATTTAAACATCGCTATTATTGTGATAACCGTGGGAACCTTGATTATGATTGGTATTCGTAGTTACCATACTTGTAACTCATGATGAAACGGACCCCAGTTTATCATGCTCAATATGTTTCCTGTCCCCTTTATTCTCCAGCATTTCTTACTGTTTTTTTTTCCATTTAATCATTTTCCCACTCATGTTCTTTTGTGCCGCCCTTCTCCTACATATGAAGAGCTCACTTTTAAAAGGGGTTAGGTCCATTTTTAATCAAATTTGATTTTTATGTCTTAATTGATTTTTAGTAGCTCTATAAGATGATACCATAGAAAAGTTGAAATTCCCATAAAAAAGTGAACTAAAAACAGAAAATTCACTTTTTACAAAAGGGGTTAGGTCCATTCATAATTTTTCTGGAAAATAATATCTTAAAAAAATATGAAGATAAGTAGATTTCTTTTATACCCAATTTTGAATTTCTAATGGTAGGGTATCATGAAAATTCATTTTCGCATAAGAATATTGCAATATGGGAGAATAAAAAAAAAGATTTTCTTGGAGTGGCCCTAGCCCCTTTTGCAACTTAACTTTTCATATATTTCCTTATTTTCCCACTTGTTATCTGTCTCCTGGTTTCCAAAAATCTCGTCTTATTTCTCTTCCACCCCTTTTGTTCCTACTTCCAACACCAGCTCTCTCACCACCCCCTCTAAATTATCTCTTCATATTATGTGCCCCTCCATTTCTTTCTCATCTCTTTTCAACCCACTTCTCATCACTCTTTCCCTCTCTCGATCTCCGTCTCACTTTGAATTTTGCCAATTCCAAATCCCTTTCATTTTAGCTCGGTACAAATACTATATGAACACAAATGAAAGACATGAAGGAATTTTCTGGTTAGTGGTGAATTTTATTAATTATCCAGAAAAAAAATCACATTATCAGAGGATTAAGCTTTACCTTTTCTTAAGCGTATGTTAATAGTTTGAACCAAAATGAATATGTTTTTGTATGCTGGGGGGGGGGCACAATTCCCCCTACTTGTTGAAGCACTGAAAAGTGCCTTTTTATGCAAGAAAATGCCCCCTCACGAACGTGTACTGTGTCCCTTTCACCTGATGAGAACCTGTTTTAGGTAATACCAATTAGTGCTCTTCCTTATATGCAATTTTTCACCCAAAATGCCCCCCACGTGTTCTGTGCCCTTCCATCTGAGAGCCCGTTTCATGTAATACAAAGTGCCCCCTCGCCTTCTTGAAAGTGCCCTTTCTTGAATCACTGCCCCCTTTTACCCAAGAAGAGCGCTTCTAAAGAATTTGTTCTGTGCCCCTTTCACTTGAGAAGGATCTGTTTTATGGTCACCATGACGAGTGCCCTTTGAAACAAGAAAACAATATTTTCATTTCTATAATATACTTCTGAAGGAAATCCTGTGTGCATTAAGTTTAATAATTCATGTGAGTGGGGTATATAAGCAGGTTCGTACAGATGGAGGGGGGGGGCTTGAAGGACTCTTGCCCATAGGCAGTGGAAGCGGTGGGATAGGGGGACCCGTCCCCCCTAAATTTGAGGTGGGGGACAGTCCCCCCTCCTAAATTTTTTGTTAGGAATCTT
Organism: Lytechinus variegatus; assembly: GCF_018143015.1. Taxonomy (NCBI): domain Eukaryota; kingdom Metazoa; phylum Echinodermata; class Echinoidea; order Temnopleuroida; family Toxopneustidae; genus Lytechinus; species Lytechinus variegatus. The sequence goes on from NC_054756.1 coordinate 1,608,655, forward strand.
TTTTTTTTGCTCGTCAATTTTTTTTCCTGCGTCCCCCCTAAATTCAGGTAGACCCCCCTTAAAATTGTTGTGCCCCCCTAAAATTGTGGTTGACAACCTTTTTTTTTTTGCTGGAAATTTTTTTGGTCCCTTCTAAGATTTAGTTGGATAAATTCAGGTGGACCCCCCTAAATTTTTTGCCTTCCGCTGCCAATGCTCTTGCCCCCCCAAAAAAAAAAAAAATCACGACCAAGGGGAAAAAAAGAAAAAGGAAAGCAAAGGGTGAAATATATCATTTTGAATATTTTGTCGAAATCTATCACAAAATTGGATATTTGTTTTTAAAATGTCAAAATTTTGCTTGCTCGCAACTTTTTAAAAATTTCACATAAAACAGCATTTTCCCTGTGCCCCCCCCCCCCCCACTTCCAAGCAACTTCAATTTGGGTTGTGATAATTAATTTTTTTTTTTAATTGGACTTGGAAAAAAAAAACCTTTTCCATCTTCATCACGTGGTTCCTAAGTCTTCAATGTTCAATAGTTGGATTTCTTGAATGAAAACATCTGTTACACCAGTCCTGCAGATTGAAAAAATAGAGAAAGAAAATCAATTAAATTGTCATGATTTATAAAACAAATGTTTTAAGAAAAGTGAGACTATGCATAGGTATATGTTTCTTCAACACATACCATTGGAAATCTTACTTCTAATTATAAAGTTGTACTTCTATAAAGCATATCACTTAAACATGTTCTCTGCAGTTTACATACCACTCTCCATTCTAACTACATGTACTCTTCGAAAAAATGACAGAGATTTCTTGTAAATATGAATATATAAATAAACATATGTAAATTATATGAATAGTCAGAATTAAAGTTGATATGTTTTGTTGCACAGAATATTTTGATCTGTAATTAAAAACGACACTAACTATAATCTAGAAACAAAATTGAAATGGGTTTTTCAAAGGCAGGTCTATTTGTTGCCAAAAAAATGTGAACAACCTCCATTATCAAAAATAATCACTAACTAACTCACTCACTCACTCACTCATAAAACTGCTGTAGTTTGTATTTCTCTCTGTGGTCCAGGCACTGTTCTATTAGGCCTACTTCACCAATTATTTATCATCATCAATCACCTCCATGGAAATTGTCAAATTGCATCATCCTATTAGACAAAATGTAAAACCAAAAAAAATCGTAAATCTACAAATATGAAATATGAATATCACACTAAAGAATGAATAAAATGAATTTTATAAAATATAACTCATGAAAAATAAATATTGCTTTGTTTATAAAGAAATAGGAAATAAAAGGGCAATTTAATTACTAGTAGATCAAGGACATGTCTTAATTTTATAAATTTGCCCAAAGTACATAACTTTTGACATTGGTTCTACTTTAGACTCGAGAGCCTATATATTTAAGAAGTGTATGTTCAGTACAGATCCTACCTCTTTGTGGCTCAGGTTATTTTTATTTAATGTAAACATGGTTAACATTCAATGCATGTAATGTATTTGTAATTTTGAATGGGTTAGTTTAACTTTTATACCTGGATGAGAATCTGCAAAATGATGCATGCACTTATGATCATCATCTTGAACCATATAGGTAGACCTCTATACTGTTTTTCTTGTCCTTCAAACTCAACCTGTTTTTCTTGTTCTTCAAACTCAACCTGTTTGTGAAAGAAAAGAGAGTACAATAATAAGAAGTGATATTTTTCATGACCGTATGTATATGGGAGGGATTTGGGTAAGAGATGAAATGTAAAAACCTTCATCAAAAAAAGAATTGCATGACATCCTTCAATTTTATTTTAGAAAATGCACAAAACGGCCATAGGTAATATTGGTTACTTCTGGCCCTCGCTTTCTGAATTTTAGGTTTCTCTAAATTTTTTCAAATGTCTGCCCTCCCCCCCCCAAAGAAACATCTGCATCTTTTTATTTCCGAATCTTATTTCATTTGACTTTAACATAATTTCATCTCATGCACTAGGTCTAGATCTATTTGTAAGAAAGTATAGATCTAGTCCAAGACTCAGAGCTGTGCAACAGCATTCGCGTATCTAAATTACTCGTAGGTCTAGATCTAGATTATATAGTAACGATGGACTCTCGATCTATCTAGACCTAGAAAGTAAAGCTTTGGTTCTAAACTGAGATCTAGGCCTATATGGATTTGATGTCTTTTATTCCTGGCTAAAAGTTTAAACTTCATTGCCATTATTGACCAAGATTAGATCTAGTCCTTGGTCCACTGACACTGACAGGCATACTCGTACATGTAAATGGAGTCGTTTAGGCCCAGACCTAGATCTAGGCCTAAATTACAGACCTAGATCATAAGCCCTGGCCTGGGGTAAGTGTCGCGGGTTGGGAAAGTATAATTTAGATGACTCGATTTGAATTAGGTTGGCCTAGAATTAGAAAGCATCGATGAATAAAAGTGAAGTACCGTAGGCCTAGATCTAAGTCTAAAATAATATAATAAGAAGCAACAGTAACACTAGGCCTAGATCCTCTGTTAACCAAGTTAGAAATTAGATCTAACGTTAGGCCTATCTAGATCTAGCCTATGATAATAAGACAAACATGCATGCAGAGCAGCATATTATTTCGTATACGGTACAGGAATAACCGTCGTTTCTGGGGATTTATTCAACAATTTCTGACATTTTTTTGAGTGAGCCAACACAGTTCAGCGGAACAACCAAAATAGAGAGACTGAAGCTTTTGGTCTAGGAGTCTAACTATAGACCCTATTTAGAAATAACAATAAGTTAAAATGGGTGGGGGCTAAATGAAGAAGCCTGAAGTTATGCAAAATAAATTTGATATCTGAAACTGAAAGTGAGGATTGACACAATGACAGGCAATATTGTAAGGGTTTACAGACATACACAGTATTGTTTGCACTAGAAGCTTTCATATATATCACTGAGGACTGCTTGATACATGTAAGGGAGGGGAGTGCGACTTTTGGGAAAGCTGCTAAAGCTATGGTCTTGGTTATGAGTTATCTATAGAATAAAGCCTTTTAATGTTGTGTGACTCTAAAACTATCCTGTCTGAAGTCTGGTTCTTGTTCAGGTATTCTACCCCTTTCATTTGGCGTTGTCAGCAGGATTGGATGTTACTGGACAAGGAAGATTTTTATGGATTGTTTTTTGATTGTTTGATGGTTCATTGCATTGTGATTTGTGTAGTCCCTGGTGCTGCACTGACAGTACACAGTACAGTAGTGTGTGTGCAGATATATGTGACTGTATCACTACTATTCATGCACATACATGTGTGTATAGCCATACACACTCAAGGTTAGTGTTGTCTATGAATGATCATATCATTACTCTATTCAGTCTTTGCTGTGCTATTTCCAATTGACTCATGAGTGTGAAATTAAGTTTGAAATTGTGCCAGTCATTCTAGAATCTGAATCTAGATCTTAAGTTAAGTCAACCAACCTAGTTACATAAAGTAAAATAAATTAGCAAAGTATGATCTCAATCATTCACTCTCATTTTTCTAGCTCCTCACTTCTTGTTGAAAGTTCTCCAGACCTTTGACCTTTTCTTATTCTTTCTTCCCTTTTGTTCTTTCCCCTTTGTTTTTCTGCGCCGCCAAATTAGGTGACTGAACGATAGGTCTGTTGTTAGACGGTCAATAATTTGTTATGTTTTATGTTAATTAGAATATAATTCAGTGAGTGAAAACTGAAGTGAGTAAAGAAAGTAAATAACAAGTGTAACTTGCTCTGGATATACAAATCAAGCAAATCCTGGGTTATAGGGCCTAGTAACAGATCTAACATCTATTACACAATTAATGGATAGGGAAAATAAACAGGTTAAAAGAATTGAATAAGGAAAGAAACAGACTTTTAGTACAAAAGATTTTGAAATATAAACATTTATTACTAATACTTGAGACTTACGCATAAATTAAACTAAATAAATAAGACTAATCAGTCAAATCGAACACATGAATAAGTAAACAAATAAAAAAAAAAATAAGAATAAATAAATAAAAAAAAAAATAAAATAATAATAAATAAATACAGGTAAATAAAGACACACCAACAAACTCTTCACTCTGGATCTTATAGATAATCTTAAATTTAAACACATGGAGTAATGTATAAACAGTAAAAGATTTATTTGAGACATAACCAACAACAAAATAAAATAAAAAAAAAATAAATAAAAAATAAAAAATATTATTCAATTTAACATTGAATATTGGGTTTTGCTACATTCTTACCATGGATCGAAGTACATATTTGAATCACTTTACTGCAGAATACATTGGGAGGTTGTGTGAGTTGAATCATATTGATGTGATTAAAGTAAAAACAAAAGAAGAAAGAATCAATTGCTTAAGTCAGTTACCACAGATGATTGAAGAGACTACTCCATCTAGTGCTCAGCCCAGTCAGACAGGTATGAGTGCTGAAGATTTGGCTCGCTTGATGAAGGAGATGGAGGTGTCTCGTTACCAAGAGACCAAGCAGCTATGCGAGTCTCTGATGAAGATGACTGTAAGTCCACAGGCTAAGGTAGAATATAGGTTACCAGGGCTCCACAGACTAACAGGAGATGATGATATATCATGTTATCTCAACACTTTTGAACGTATGGCAACAGCGGAAGAGAGGCCTAGACATGAATGGGCTAAACTGCTGGAACCGTACTTGACAGGGAAGGCCCAACAGGCTTTTCACTCCTTGAGCTATTCAGAAAAGGAAAATTATGATGCTGCTGTACAGGTTATCCTACGGAGGTATCAGCTAACCCCAGAAGCCTATAGAGTTAAATTCAAAACCGATAGTAAACAAGGTGAAGAAACCTTTGAGGAATATGCAAACCGTCTCCAGGACAACTTCTGCAGGTGGCTGGAAGTAACGCCTTCTACGTTTCACAACCCTGAAGTCAGACGGTGCTTTGATCTGATCATGATTGATCAGTTTTTGAGCACTGTGGTTGATGAAACATTACGGCTGAAACTTAGAGAGCGCAATGAATGCTCACTCATTGCCTTAGCCCGCACAGCAGATGAGTTGCTCTTGCATAGGCGAGCTAATTCAGTAGCTCGCAGAGATGAGGCAAATTTCAGGAAGAAGCATGGTGGAACGACTGATAGTCGTCCAAACACTGCTAGTTATTCCCAAGGTCATACTAACTCAAATCCTAACCGCAGAGGGACATTTAATCAGAATTGTTACCGCTGTGGCCAGCTGGGACATAGGATTGTGGATTGCCCCATGCCACCCCCAGTAAGGTCTGCCAAATACACCTTCACACCCAACACACAAACACCTGCACCAAACACAATACAACATAGTTCAGAAACAGGCAACTGTAACTTTGTAGCTCCAGAAGAGTTAATAACTCCTAACTTGTCAGATGTCCCAAAGAAAGGACTACCCATGATGGAACTTGTTCTGAGAGGAGAGACAGAAGCACATGTTAAGACATATGGGCTAGTAGACTCTGGGTCTACGGTTTCGCTCCTGCCATCAGATCTCTGTGACAAGTTGTCTTTACCTGTGACCCCTTGCAGTGAGGGTACCACTCTGAAAATTCTCGGAGAAATGACCGTGACTCCACATGGGGTAACAAGTGCAGAAGTAGAGTTCGGAGTTAGTACCTTGCAGGTTAAATTTCAGGTAGTGAAGACGTTGCCAGCTCCAGTTCTTTTGGGAGTGGATTTTGCTCATGCAGTAAAATTGGTATTGGATTTTGGCGAAGGATGCTTTGGAACCAGTTTCGGGGTTGAAAAACCTGTAAAGTTTCCTATGCTAGGAATGCAGTCTGGAGAGCCAGAGTACCCAGATTATGAACTCGACGAGGGCAGGGATACTATCCCTGTATCTTGTGGAACCAAGTTAGATGTTTCAGCTACTGAGCAGGCAGAGCTTGAGTCACTCCTGGGTGATTTCAAGGATGTTCTTTGTGACATTCCAGGTTTCACAGATGTTGATTGCCATCACATTGATGTGGGTGACGCTACACCTTCTCGTTCACATCCTTATCGGATTGGTCCTGAGCGGAAAAGAGCCCTAGATGAAGAAATATCGAAACTCTTAGAATGTGGGAAGATAGAGCCCTCATCATCTCCCTGGGCTTCCCCTGTTGTCATGGTGCCGAAGAAGGGAGGCACTTATCGCATGTGTGTAGACTACCGCAAGTTGAACTCTGTTACAAAGATTGATGCGTATCCCATGCCGTCAGTCGATGACATCCTCCAGTCTTTGCATGGAGCTCAGGTGTTTTCTTCGTTAGACCTGAAAAGTGGTTATTGGCAAATGGGAATGGCTCCTGAAGACCGGGAGAAGACTGCCTTCATTTGTGAAAATGGTTTGTTCCAGTTTAAAGTCCTGCCCTTTGGGGTTGTCAATGGGCCAGCTAGCTTTCAGAGATTGATGTATAAGGTCCTTGGGGATCTCATTGGGAGGTGTTGCTATGTCTACCTAGATGATATTGTATGTTTTTCTGGTAGCCCACAAGAACATTACAGAGACCTGAGGGAGGTATTGACCAGATTAAGAGCTGCTGGTCTTACTGCTAATGTTGAGAAATGTCAGTTCTTACATAGGGAGATGAGGTATCTTGGACATTTCATTGGAGCTGATGGCCTAAAGCCTGACCCAGATAAGGTGTCTGCTATCAGAGATTATCCGGTGCCTACCTCTGTCAAGGAACTAGAGAGATTCCTGGGCATGATTGGATGGTATCAGAAATTTGTCCCTGGGTTTGCAGATAAGGCTGCCCCACTATATGCCTTGAAGAAAAAGAATGCCATGTGGGAGTGGACGGACGAATGCACCATAGTGTTTCACAGGTTGAAAGAGGCGCTCATGTCGGAACCAGTGTTAGGATACCCCGACAAGTCTTTGCCGTTTGTTGTTCACACGGATGCCAGTAATGTAGGTTTAGGGGCTATTCTAATTCAGAAACAAGACTCCCTGACCAAGACCATAGCTTATGCAAGCCGGACCTTGTCAAGTGCGGAACGGAATTACAGTACTACCGAGAAGGAATGTCTGGCAATAATCTGGGCCCTAGAAAAATGGAGGCCTTACCTAGAAGGCAGACCATGTAAAGTTGTGACAGACCATCAAGCCCTGTGTTGGCTCTTCAGAAAAAGGAAGCAAGGGGGTAGACTTGCTCGATGGGTACTACGCTTGCAGGACTACAACTTCCAGGTGGTGTATCGCCCGGGATCCCAACACCATGTCCCAGATGCTCTTTCAAGATGTAGTGGAGAATCTGCAGTAGTTGGAGCAGTCGAGGAAATCCATGCTAACTCTTCAAGTGATAATGACGAGAAATGTGCTGATCCTAACTGCATTTACCCAGAGGATGATGTATTAGACTGGGTGTTCTGCGATCAATGTAGACGTTGGTACCACCAAAGCTGTGTTGGTATCACTCGGGAGGAGGCAGAGATGATGGATCTCTACATTTGCCCTTCGTGCCTACCAGATGAAGATCCAGGACCTGAGAATGTGGACAATCCGATTCTGATCCCAGAACTCGATGCAACACTATGCCGCGAGGCCCAGAGGCGCGACATTCAACTCCTACCCCTTATCTTGAACTTGGAGAGGGGTGACCTTGACTTCAAACCTGCCCATTCATATGAAATGAAGAATGGGCTTCTGTGGAAGAAGGACGGTCGTTTAGTAGTTCCCAGTGAACTACAAAGCGCTGTGATGAATGAGTGCCACAGGAAACCTGCCGCCGGGCACTTGGGACGGCGGAAAACTCTCGCTCGACTAAAAAGTAACAACTTGTGCTGGAGGGGAATGTCTCAAAAAGTCCGCAGTTTCGTCCGAGCTTGCAAAGTTTGTCAGCAGACCAAACCTGTCTACCAGAAGAAAGCAGGTATGATGCTCTCCACATCGTCATCTAAGCCTTGGGAGATTGTTGGAGTAGACTTGATGGGACCCTTTCCCAAGAGCTATGGTGGACATGAACATATACTGGTTGTAGTGGATCACTACAGCAAGTACACGGAAGTGATCCCCCTAAAGTCTTCAAGCAGCCAGGTGGTATCGTGCACATTGGTCCGTCAAGTGTTCTGTCGGTATGGACCCCCCAAGAAACTACTGTCCGACAATGGTCCACAGTTTCGGGCAAGGGCATTAGCAGCAGTGTGTAAGGAGTGGGGAGTGGAACAGGTCTTCATTACCCCTTACCACCCACAGACTAACTGGGTGGAGAGAGTCAACAGAAACCTGAAGGCCATGGTTCAGTCCTATGTGTCAGGGGATCATCGCTCATGGGATGTACACCTAGCAGAATTTGGCTTCGCTTTGAACACTTCTACTCATGATACCCTTGGGACAGAACCAGCACTCCTCATGTTTGGGAGAAGGCTAAACACTCCCCTCAGCAACAAGCTTGAAACTAACCCTTCTGATGGTGTTAGCCAACCCAGTGTGGAGGACATTGTACAGCGTAGTGGACTAGCGAAGGGTAAAGCCAAGCAACACTATGACAAACGGAGAAGAGAGAACAATATTAAGGAGGGAGATCATGTGCGGGTCAAGACCTACCCGATATCCGATGCAAAGAAGTGCTTCACTGCAAAGCTTGCTCCCCGTTGGTCGGAAATGTATGTAGTGACCAAGCAACTGACTCCTGTAAACTTTGAGATTGTGAATGAAAAGAACAAGAAAAAAATTCGCATTGTCCATGTCGACCAGCTAAAACTCTGCCCATGATTTCATCGGCAATGGACTATGAACATTGTGAAAACTATTGGTCGAGTAATTCCTGAGAACTCAGTTATGTAACAAAGGCAGTATATAAACCAACAAAATCTGATGTGAACTAGATCTAATTTACTAACTGAAACTTGCATGCATATATAACTGTATGATTACATCATGTACCAACCATATCGTTCTTGAATACTCAGTTACATGTATACAACAAATCAAAACATCAAACAACCAAAAGAAATGTGTTGAAACTAAAGTGTGATTGTAAGCATCTGAACATCATTTGTTTTAAGTCGAAAATACTTCATTGAAACCTCTTTAAATATTTCCAACTGCATGCCTCATTACAATTTAGATACTAAAGTTTTGAAAATTGAGTATGCAAATGTGTCACTGCGAAGCTACATATTACCATGTACAAAATTATATTGATACTGTTTGTTCTTGATATTTTGTTATCAGCCAACATTTTCCAGTTTGGATAAATTTTGATTGGTTCTTTTGCTTTTGCTGTTCTTATCCTTCAGCTGCGCTGGGATGTTTTAAGGTGTTTTATTGCCTATTAATGTTTGTTAGCTTTTGGACGGTGAAAAGGATAAGGATATGACACCTCCAGACTTGTTAAATTGCTATTTGCAGTTTCTTACTGTACATTTCCATGCATGTTATATCTGATTTATTGGGGGAATCTTGTCACATGAATTATTGATAAGAAATGTTAATGTATCGCATTTAGTCCTTTGTTTATTCAGTCAAATGAGTATTTTACGCTGATGAAACAAAGGGTAAAAATGTCTGTTAAATTGCTAGCGTCAAGTTCGTATATGAATGTTTTATTGAACTTATAAGTGGAGTATCGTTGCATGTACTAATGACAAGACATGATATTGTATGTATTACATTTGATTCATTGTGGTTAATAAAAACCCATAGGGTTATTTTAGTGGGGGGGAGTGTAAGGGTTTACAGACATACACAGTATTGTTTGCACTAGAAGCTTTCATATATATTACTGAGGACTGCTTGATACATGTAAGGGAGGGGAGTGCGACTTTTGGGAAAGCTGCTAAAGCTATGGTCTTGGTTATGAGTTATCTATAGAATAAAGCCTTTTAATGTTGTGTGACTCTAAAACTATCCTGTCTGAAGTCTGGTTCTTGTTCAGGTATTCTACCCCTTTCAATATATCTTCATCCACACTCCACTTCACAGTTTATTCCTGACTGGGTTTCGATCTACTGAAGATAGATGCAGATCTCCCTCTAGATCTAACGTTATAGTGTACAAAAAGAAGCTTCATTCTTCTTGCTTTAATCAATCGTGGGTTGGTCCTTGTTAATTGGAGGTGAACCAAACCGGCCCGAAATTCTCTCGATGCCCAATCGGCTAGGAGCGCGAGCCCGTACAAAATACATGTGGTTAACACAGCGGCATAACCACAACACTGCAAGCAACATACAGGCTGCACTGGGCGACGATGACAATCTAACTTCAATTTCAAAGACCAAATTCTGCTTTCCTTTAACAGAAGAATGATAGTAAACTCTCTAATTTGGTAGAGAAATAACCTAAGATCACAAAATACAGTGTGAAATTTGTAAATAGTCCACTGAATTCATGTGGTTATATCAATTTATACGTACTCACCGGAGTGTTCGTAAGTCCATTTTTGTGTGGAAAGAAAAGTTTCAGAATGAATAAATTAGATGACGTAATGAGGTCAAATGAATAATTACTTCTGTAACACGATACCACTAGTATCGATGACAAAGAATCGGGGAAATCGCGTATTAATGACGCTCTTAGCCAATGACAAGGCCGGAATATGAATATATTTACGCTCATGAATGTCAATGGGGCTTATTTTTTGTCTTCAAATGATCGCGGTAGGCGGAGTCTAATCTCATTTGTTTTGTGCTGAACGCGCGCGCAGCTTTCGGTCTAGTAATATATTATTACCGTGTTTACATATGACTCGGCTCGAGTGTTGAATCCTCAAGCAGGGTCGAACGCTGCGAAGAGGGCATGCTGTGATCGCGTTTATACGTACAAAAAGGCGAGTTCAACACGGCTCGCGGATCTCGAACGGAAGAAGAATTATGACGTCGCAAATTAAACGCGGGAAATTCACCGCCGGAATCGAATCTTGTCCGTGCGAACAACAATGCCAAAAGTGAAAGCGCGCGCAGTGACCTAGGTCAAGAGGGTTCGACACGGCTTTCTGTTTACACACGAAAAAATTGCCGAGTCTGACTCGGCTCGCGGGTTGAAACCTACGATTTTGGCGGATCAAAAAAGCCGTGTTCGACACGGCTCGCGGATCACAGTGATCGCGTTTACACAGCATAAAATTGCCGTGTTCGACACGGCTCGCGTGTCGAACCCCCGAGCCGTGTCCCTGTGTAAACACGGTATATAAGGTCTTTGGGTAAAACGATACGCAATATTTTGTAAATTTTACGCAATGTTGCGTTGAAATACAGCTATAATGATGAGGTAAAAAATACCTGCCAGCCGAAAAATGCATGTTCTCGTTCCAATATTGGTTAAAACTTTACTCAGTGTCCTAAGGGTGCAATAATGTGTATGGTTATTTTGTTTTAAAAAAAGCTTTCATTTTCACTGGAAGTAACCAAAGCCTTTCCGATTATCAATTTTGTCAGGCATGAGGTGGTCGGGGGGGGGGGGGTTACAAAGTCAGAAAAGCTCTGGTTTTGGCACCTAGCTCACTTGAATGCGGCTTTCATCAGCGCCCCGATAATAATTATAAAAATGATAATGATGATGATAATAACGATAATGATAATAATAATAATAATGATAATAATAATAATATTAGTAGTGTAAAGTTCCTAGTTGCACTTGAAATTACTTGGTGCTTTTTGTTAGAGCAAAGTTATTCAAGAAAAAATTCGGACTTTGATCCTGTTTAGAGGAATAATGATAATAATAATAATAATAAGTCCCAACTAGATAATACATTGCTTTTATAATCACTGAAGATGCTACATTGCTATTTACAATAATATTTGTTTAAATCATATCATTATTTTGTTCACGTTATAATTTTCTTGATCATTCTTTTTTTTCTTTGTCATTTACAAGAGAAAACACACATATTGTAATTTTATAACTAATCTGACTATTCCGCATTTTATTTTGCGCATGGGTGTTGAGATTATTGGAATCAAAGAAAATGAAATGAAAGTAGACAACAAAACCAACTTGATATTCAACAAAATTTAATCATGCCACCACGAGACCACAGCAAAATAATTAACAACATGGATTTACAAAATAGCGTTATTTCATTACTATGGGAATAAAATAATCGCTCATAAACGATTTTAGTTATATGTCTATATAATGATTGACGACTGATTTGATTTTTTTTTCTCTAACTCTATGGCCTACGTGACCAGGAACATGTCTGTATCTTTCGAAGAAAATTAGTTTTGATGACCTCACTTCTTTTTTTAAGGGGGCGTACGTCGTCTGCAACATTGCTAGGAAACCGCGCAAGCCATGCTTGATGTGGTGAATCGATGGGTATGGGCTATTCAAAATCGAAATTGAGGTAGAAAACGAAGAAGCAGAGATGCCAAGTTCAAAGACCAGCTATGCGTGAGATTTTTACAATCTGAGTGAGATCACAGACATTGTGTACAATGTATATGGGGATAGGCTGTGATAGTTGCGTGAGACAGAGATTTGAGGGGATGAACAAGAGTCCAAAATGATAACTACTTTCCTTCAAAAGTTCACTCACAAATCCAATGAATTGGAAATCATTCAGTTTGATATCAAATTTGAACCCCTTGCGATCTACTCGATCACTTAATTCGCTCGCATTCTTTACTATTAATATTTTTATCCTTTCATAATACCCTCCTCCGGCCAACAAACAAAAAATCATGCGTAATACAAGGGCGACTGCTCACGGTCCATTCAGTCTATTTCGAATTCATGGATACATCATGCACTAAAGGCCTATGTACATTGGCGTCCCGGGGGGCCACTTCCATTCACGAGTGGATACCATGCGCGACCATGGGGTCTGGAAAAGCACCCTAAACACGTAATTTCCATATTATGAAAATGCACCCCTGAACAAGTATTGGCGTGTGAAACCCTACCCTTAACAAGTATTGGAAACAAATATTCCCTGAAATGAACCCCTAAACAAGTACAGGAATGTTTTATTGTTATACCGGTCCTTCGGTCGTCGGCTTTACCTTATTTGGTTTAGTACGACCCCACCTTCTACACCTCGCGCAAATCGAACTCTAAACACGAAGTGTTGGGGCAAAAAGGACATCCTTTATAAAACATTTTAATTTTGTTTTATCATCCCCGCAATTTCGACCCTAAACACGTAATTTTCCTAGTGAAATAGATACCCTTTTTTCATTATTTTTGTGTTTTTGACACCCTTATCACGTTACGTACGTAACGTGCCCTATCGTGAAAAAGACATCCTTTTTACGTGTTTTTTTGGTCGCGCATGGTATCCACTCGTCAACGTAAGTGGCCCCCCCGGATTGGCGTATAAGGAGAGAGGCCCGGAGTGGGGGCCATACCCCCCCCCCTAAAAATAGTTCCACTGGCCTTAGAAAGAGAAACAAATAGGAAAGAAAAGGGGGTAAAAATTGTCTTTATAAAAATCTATCACAAAATTTGCTTTTTAATTGTATTTGAGGGTTAAACGTTACTCACTCAATACTCGATCCCATGTTGCGCCCACTCCCTGCATTTTATTTTTTTATTATCATTTTTGTTTTGCCTCATTACACCACTGCTATGTGCCAAAACATGAATGTATATGCAATGTGAATCATGGTTGACTGAAAACTGACAGGAAGATGTGAAGGTAAATGAGGGGGTGTGTCAGGGGATGGCCACGAGCTCAGTAAGTGATCATTCTGTGTTTACTATCGTTTCTCTTCAAGATCATTTCAAAGTCAGAGATTTTTTTTAGTCTATAGTGATCGCGGTGTTTAGACTGGGATTCTTAAAGAGACATACTGTATTATGATTTTGATTGAAAATCATGCAGGAGGTCGGTCCAGAATTCATTAGGCCGATTATTATAGGCCTTAACAGGCCGAAAGTAAGAGAGAGAGAAAGGGGGGGGGGTTGGAAGTGATACGAGCGAGAGAAGCGAGAGAGCACACGGAGAACGCATTCAGCAGGGGCGTACAGATGGGGGCGCCCCCCCCCAAAAAAAAAACAACAACAACAATCACGGCCATGAATAAACAAGAGAAAAGGGAGAAAAGGAAAGATAGAGAATGAAATATGATATCATTTTATGATAATATTAATCCAAATCTACCTTCAAAATGGATTTTTGTAATAATTTTTTTATATATTTTGCCTGATACGCTAAATCTGGCCCCCTCAATCTTTTTGTCTCATTACGCCACTGGCATTCGGAGCTGAGAGCATTGTATGATAATGAGAATTAATTTCATCTAAAAATTCTGTACAAGGGTCAGTACAGTATACATATATAAAACACAAGTAAACCTAGGCTATATAGGGGACTGTGAGACGGAGGGACGCAGTGAAAGAAAGAATGGATATGATATCAAACCATTCTAGTGTATATGAGAAAAAAAAAATTGTTGGATAAAAGAAGGGCACTGCGATAGGACAGGGTCGATCCCCGGGGGGGGCACTCGACCAAAAATGTGGTGGGGGTGTGCCGCGGGCGAGACAAAAAACGGGGGCCTTGGAGCGGGCTTATTGTAAAAAGGAGGGTCCTCGGAACGGGCTTCGGAACGACAAATGTTTGTGAAAACGGGGTCCTTGGAACGGATCGCCAGCGTGTGAGTGCGTATGCATCCCTATGGAACGGTCATGCGTGCATGATGCAGCTAGCGCGGCCCCCGCCGGGGAGCTCTGCGACCGCTTTTCACCAAAATTCGACTCATTCAATGCGATCGGAGCGGCGTAACGAAAAATATGCGAAGCTTTGGAGCGGATTTCCCTCTTCTTTTTTCTCGATAAGAAGAAAATGCTATGCCTTGGAGCTGCTTTCTTTGTTCTTTTTCTCAACAAGGCAAAAATGCTATGCCTTGGAACGGAAATTTGAGTGTGAAAATGGGGGTCCCCTCCGCGGCACATACCCACTATGCATTATAAATTATACTGAGTGCCCCCCCCCCCGGGGGTCGATCGCCAGTTATGATTTTCAAGCTGAGTGAAGAAAAGGGGGAAAGTATATAACTTACACGGTGTAAGAAAAGGGGGATATCGAGAAGCGTTTCAATAATAGAAAATGGGCCATGTAACGGTTAATTCCCGTTTCCCCCTTGCTTGTCATGGTGCCCCCGATCTCCGATAAAACTATCAAAAATAGCAAAAAAGAAGAGGAGAAGGAGAAGAAGAAGAAGAAAAATAAATAGAAAAAGAAGAAGGAATCGCCTCATAATTATAGCCTTTTTTTATTGATTTTGTTACATTCCATACTGTCATCATCAAAAACCAATTTTAGGGGGAAAATATAATATGGGTCTGTTATACCAGGAAGTGAGAGAGTGAGAAGTGGAGAGGAGAAGGAGAGATGAAGGGCGTATACATTATTGTGAAGGTGACCGCTAGCATGGCTAAAGGAAGGAAACGGCAGTCAGCGTTCTGCGGAAGCTGATTATTTTCAAACTCCATTTTGGTATCCATGACCTATTCGATTTCTCATAGATAATACTTCCCAGGTTTATAGTACAGCCAAATGACATTTACTGAATGACGTATGCGTGCTGAGTGCGGACCACTAAATCATTCATGGAGAAAAATGAAAATATTCTAGAACTTAATTGACTTTGTAAGAACGAACGATGAAGTCCTCTTTTCTTTTGAGGGACTGGCTTTTGTGTATAAATTAGGTCCATGATTATACTCAAATGCTCTGGATTCTTGGGGGAGGGGGCGGGTGCAAAGAATATTTTTTGGGGCAGATTTAAGAAAAATATGGGAAACCACCCTCTCGTATGGGAATTGTTTTTATTCTATCCAACGACATTTTAATAGTTCTCTATAAAGACAATCGGTCGGGCGACAGGACCACGGATTGAAAGTTGGGGTCGGAAGGGTGCTGACGTACCTTACAAAAAACCCATCACTGTCATTTTAGAAGACGTTTCTTGCAGCTTAATTCGGCGTCTGAAGATCACACACCCCCCCCCCCCCCGTAGCGGACATGTGACCCGAGAAGACAAAGCATTGGAGGGGCACAGCATTGTTAACAAACACATACATGCAGTATCCCTCCAATTAATCATTGTCTACTCCGGGCCATTGACTGTCCGCCACTGCCCCCCCCCCCCCCCCGATCCGCGCAACCTATTGCTTTTGTTAGGTTGTCGTTGAACTTTAGATTTGTTATCTTTTATTTAGGGATTATTATTATCTATTATCTCACACACACATGCTTGTAACTTCCAGATCATGCAGATTGTCCAGGAAATCGGCAGTCCGTTGGTGAACTTGGGGTGATCCCTCCCGTTCGTGGGTTCCCAACTCATAATCAGATCGATATGAAATGGATTTCACGGGTGGAAGATTTATCGGTAGACAATATTCAATAGAGGGAGGGGGGGCAACCGATCATGGGTTGGGTAAGGAAGAGGGTAACGGGGGGGGGGGGGTATTTCTTAGTATTTCTTCTTTCACGATAAGGGTTTTTTTTTCTTTAAATATTATGAAACAGGCTTTCTGCATGTTCTGCACACTGACTTAACAAGAAAGGGGGGGGGGGGGGTAATGAATAGAAAGAAACTGAATTATCGAATCAATGAAACCTACATTATAACGCGGTTTACTCTATTGTGATTAAACTGAACTTAAGGGATGATGAAAATTCTTTCACAAAGGTGTATACATTCGCTTTTCTCGTCATCATCTTATCCTTTGACTCACAAGCAAGGTCTTCATCATCCCCCCCCCCCCCCCCCTCATCGCCTCTCTCTCCTGTAACACCAACATTTCTCATCATTCCCTTCACTTCGTCTCTTATATTCTACTTCTCTCTCACCCCACCCCCCCCATCCTTCACCCCCTCCCTCCCTCCATCTCATTAACGATATAGACAAAATTAAAAGGAAAGTTTGGAATTGGTTTTAAACAAGACAAATAAGGAAATGGTTTTATTCATCCCTACAACATGAATCTCACTTTAAAAATGAAAGTGAACATTTATGACGTCATAAATAAGATGAAAAAAGGGTAACATAATACATACGACACTCAAAGAAAAAAGGATATACATGTAAGACCTGTGTAGTAGGTCTACATTACGTAAGGACAACACTGCTAATAATAATTTAAAAAAAACTAAGTAGGGGAAAAAAAGGAAATGCGAAGATAAAATGTAAGTAATACGAATGTGACCATAGTTGTTTTTTAAGAAAAATTATCAGATTTAAGTAGAAAATTGAAGAAACTTGGGCGAATTTCAAATAAAAAGAGAGAAAAAAAAGGAAATTGGGTCATTTTGCATCCGAAAAAATAACAAAATTTGCAATACATGTATCATCTTTGTGTAAGATTGCATAATTTAGGGATAATTCTTTAATTTGGATATTGAGTCTTAGTATCATTCTCCGTGCCTCTGACTTCACTCTGATCAAAACTGATACAAGCCGGTTGCATAAAGAGTTGAAATTAAACGTAACTGAAAACATCAAACGCATCTTGACTGTCAACCAATCAAAGGAGCGCATTTTGGACTTTCGCTTTTATTTTTTTTTAGAGTTGCGATTGAAACCCAATTCTTTTTACGACGGGTCAAATGTCTTTGGTAACAAACACACACATTTTATTTATAAATTAATCATAAATAATCTACCATCTGAACTGTCATGACATTATACCCTACAACAATAATCCAGAGGGATCACACAAGAAAAAAAAACGGGTATTGACATGCAAGTCCAGCTTACACGATTCACAATTTTTACCCGTTATTTTTTTTTAGCAAGCAACTTATTTTGGCAACAATTTAGAGGTAAAAATAAACAAATAAAAAAAAAACGTTATTATTTTTCCAAAATCTAGGATGAAAGAGCAGAACAAAAATATCCAAATTTATTTATGCTTTGGCGCACATCACTTTGGTTGTTGGGATCAAAATAATTATATCTCAGTCTCCAACCTCTTTCCAAATTGAATCAATAATGAATTATAATAAACTTTTATGTCGTCTAAGTAGGTACATGCAATCTGATCAATAATAAGAATAACACACCCGCCGCTGAGATAATTTGGCAAAAATCCAGGTTTCCCGTAAGTTTTATGACATCAAATATCTTTCACATACATTTAAATAAATATTTACTAACACGGTGTTTGTTCGTGATTCCAGCACGAAATAGGAAAAAAAAAGGATTAGAAAAGAGCACAGTTTACTTAATAATATTTCAAAGTCGTGGTATCAAACAAGCAGCATGAAATTACCAAGTTGAGTTAGCTCAACTGTCTATAGTGGATAAATGTTACACACAAACCCTCATCTGGTAAAGAAGATTGGCACCCCGAAAAATATAAATACCTAAGAAGTCTGAAGAGGCATTCCGTAGTGTACATATATGTATAATAAATACCATATTTCTCCATCAAACTTGATGTTTACAGATCGACTTGATATGATCTAATTCACACAAGGACAAATACAAGGTAATTCTATGTAGGTCTAAAGACAGTTCATGACTTGAATAAGACACCAAATTTTATCATCTATTGATCTAGGAATGATATGTCCACGGATATAAAGTTAATACACCTCTCTATTACATCAGTCCTTTGTCCGGCTTCGAGTTCAAAAGAAACTCCTACTCATGGAGCCATGCCCAATCTCCAAGCAATTCAGTGACTGTCTGATCTGAGCAAGATGCCTTCGACGATGATGATCGTTACCAGCGTGTAGCAGCAACGGCTGGGGAATAACTCCAGGTTCATTTCACGACGTCAGTTCTTTTAATACAGTGTTCAAGAGCTTGTTATGATCATAGGTACCATTTGCTGCGGCTGCTGTCGATTCTCGGCTGCCATGGTTGAAAGTTTGCTGACCTCTACTTGCCAGTTGGGCACCTTCTTGGCGGCCATGTGACGACGGGCATGCTTCGTCAAGTGGTCCGAACGCATGAAGCGACGATCGCACATAGGACAGAGGAACTTCTTCTCTCCAGTGTGAGTCCGTTTGTGTCTGGATAGTTCGTCGGATCGGGCGAATCGCTTGTCACATCCTTCCCAAGTACAGTGGAAAGGTTTCTCGCCTGTAAAAATGAGAGTGAAGAGAATAGTTCGGGTTACTTTGATATGTTGTACAGTGACGTTATTATTATTGTTATTATTGCAAGTACATTTCATTTTCCACAATAAATATGGGTCATTATTCATGAAAGCTCTTGCTTAAACCAGGATTACTAATACAACACTTACAAGAACTCCTATTTTTTAATTTTCAAAATGCAAAGTTAATAACCCAAAACCTCCCCAGATATGAAACAGATTACTAATCTAATTCAGTGGAAATACAAAACCTCGATCAAATAAATACAGCAATTTTCTTTTTCAAACTCAAAGTCATTAATTCTAGATTTAGAAGTCAAGCACCATAATCATTTGAAATCATTACGATGTCAACAATTTTAATCTTCAAACAGTTTTCTGCAATGGTTTTGAGTTTTTAAATATTTGGAGGAAAGAGGGTGTACTAACCTGTGTGAGTTCTGACATGGGCCTTGAGATGAGAGCTTTTGAAGTAGGTCTTGCCACAGTTGGGAAAGGTACAGATGTGATTCCTTCTTCTTGAGAACTCTACTGCAGCAGGAGACACTGGAGCCTTGTCTGACATCGACGATGAGTTCTGAGATGGTGCTGGGGCAAGAGGGCACAGCTTCTGTCCTTCCGATTTGGGCATTCCATTCACAACAACCATGACATTGGCTGGGACTGCCATCACCACTGCTTTGACCTGATCAGACTGTCCATTGTTACCTGATCTTGGAGTGTTCTGTTGGGGAATCTGGATAAAAGACACCGTTTGCACGTTTGAGGACTGTTCTGTTTTCTTGACAGACGGTGCAGGAGATGCGTTCTGGCATGAAGATGGCACCTGGAAGGACCCATTGACGGCAATGTATTTTGGCTGGGGCTCGCAAGGTTGCTGGACAGTGTTTCTGAGTTCTTGCACTTGTGGCATCAACTGCACTGATTGAGTAATTGATCCCTCCGACGACGCTGTGACGGGGGCGCTATCTCTCCTCGTTTCGCTGATGACAGAAACCCGGTTGTACGATGAGGTTGTTTGTGTGGTCGTTTGTGAGATGGGGGAGAGACGAGATTGCACAGACTGTAACGACGTCGTGTCCATCATGGGCAATTTACTTGGAATCTCCTTGGATGCCATGATGCTTGGGGTAATGCTGACCAGATTGCATGAAGCCATCCTTTGTGTGGTGACGATGGCGCTGCTTGTCTGTGGCATGGAGAATGTGTGTCCCATGGGCATTCCTGTGACCACTACTGGTTTGGTCGGAGGAGGCGTGAGAGGCGGTGTGTCCAACCCCTGTTGGAAGAGCAAGATAAAAATACAAAGTGATAAAGTACATTTCATATCAACATCATTCGAAAGACTATTCAAACATAAATGTTCAATTTTGCTTTTGAAATGATTTGGTTTTCCCTATAATTTCCAACGGAGAATCTGTGAAATAATCATGAACATTAATTTTGAATGACAACTCATTGAAACATGTGTGATAACATTCCAGAGGCTGGTATACAATATATCTAAGGATGTCAAATTATTTTTAGCGTACACACCCTCATTCTAGTCGTCGTGAATTCCATCATATCGGCGGGTTGATGCTGACTATTCTCCTCGTCAATAGAGACTGGCGAGAGCGGGTCGCTGAAGCTGGTCGGGAACGGCGACGATGATGATGATGACGGTACGGGAGAATCGCTCCGTTTGATCGTGACTTGAGAAGGAACGCTCCGCATGGACAAGAGGGTCTGAACAGCGTCGTAGTCGGATTTCTCGATGGGACGAGGACTCATGGTGAAGCGACCGGAGGCAGCTGTAACGATAGGGATGCCTTTCTCAGATGCGTTCGTTTCCTGCAGGAAGAGAAATTGCAAAGACATCCATGATAAGATACTGTTGAAAAATTGAAAACATCTCAGTTACACACTTTAGACTCTACTTTTACTTCCAATACTATATTCTAAAATAAGAAAAAAAAATGTTTTCGCTTTCAACAGGGACGATTGGATTCGCGATGTAAGAGGATTAATTCCCCATTGCATTTTTTATGATTAAGGTAAATGAAGAACGGGGTGCGTTTTCGAAATTACGTTAGATGGTATTCGAACGGGAGAGTAAAAGGGGTTTACCTCGTAAAATAAAATAAAGTTTTACTTTGAAGAAATGTTGCAACTTGGAGGCCTAGCCCTAGCCCTAGGCCCAAGTGCCTCTCTTGGGGACGTCGTCACGTCGGTAGGATGCGCGTTGGATCTGATACCATATCAACTATGAGATTGATTTAAATTGGGGAAGGGGATGTGAAGTCATTGGAGATGTTTGCTTTATATTCTGTTTACATGTGCAGGACAAGTACGCGGGGATGATGTAAGGTTAATTATATCAGCAGAGCATGGACCTAGTATATCCATGATCAGAGCAAGGACTGATGAAATCACACGCGCTTCGGTGTTTGATCCTCATGACTGCATCCAGAATATACTATTGCATTTGATATCTCATCAACTTCGCTCATTTACAACAATGAACACGTTGGGTGAACATATGTTTGAAGGGCACTTTCAAACACGAGATTTACTCGTGTGCATTAATGCAAGTCGTTGAATAACTTTTCTCTCCTGTGAGAGCCATGTGAGGACCATGATTTGACAATTTATAACCAAGGAGGGGTGCGGGCGTTCCTTGCGTATCAGCCACGTTCATGTCGTCAATGGGGCGTAGGTTAGTAAAAATTACCGAGTTCATTTCAAGTTCACACTTCTTAACTGATTGGAATAATAAAAACATTCACGAGACACAAGGGCACATATAATATTATCACGCGCCAAGGAAAAGCTTAAGTTAACTCTAGTTTAAGATAAATATGAAGGTCCCCCCCGTGTCCCCGCCCAGTTATTGACATTCAATCATGGGTGATATAACCAGGGAATGGAATAGTACATCCCTGGCCAGTGATGTAACATCATCTACCCCGTTACATAACTATGGTCCGATCTCACGTGGGCTTTGTCATGGAGCTAGAAACACCACTGGCACAAGGCGACACACCTCGGACTGACCCCCTCATGCATTATTCATGACCATTCATATGTTAATCAATTTTCATTCTGGTCGATCGATCTCGATCTCGCGCGCGCGATGAAATCGTTGTTACGAAACGTGTGTCATTGAAGTAAATTGAAGGTCAGAACATACATGTACTCCCATGATAACTCAGGAATTCGTTGCCTGATTTTTTTGGGGTGCATCAAATTTTGAGAAGCTGGGCTTCACATAAAGATTTATTTTCCCCATTTCATATGTGTATAGCACAAGTATGGTATAGCTAGTCCCATCATGGTTTTATCTCGATTCACAGATACGAACAATGAATCTCTTCTACATGTAGCTACCGTACATTGTACATGTATATTCAATTTGTTTTTATCTATTTGGTCAAATTTCAGCGAGACAAAGTCTTATTAAAATAAATTAAGCCTCTGTCGAACGCACACATTCTGTAACCATACAATTAATCACAGACACGTGCCTACAACACGTAATTTTCTACTTTTCTGATAAAGACACAAATCATATGTATGCGATATGGACCATGTTTACAAACAAAAAGTTCATTTTTTTTGTATTTATCCCGTCACCTTCACCGAAACAGAACAAGATTTTCCTCATATTGTACACCCCCCCCCCCCCCCGACAAACAAAGTACATGTACATTTAATTGATGCACATGTAGGTCACTCCAACAAGTTCATCTCTGGATGCGAGCTTTCGCAATAACATTGCTCATGCTGCGCGTGTCTTTGAAAAACGAGAGAGAGCCGTCAGCTGTACGCTGAAGGTGACTTTCAGAGTCTGATATCATCTGGGGGAGCGACCAATCAGATTGCGCTATTCCTGCCGACACCCATTTTTATGCAGATACGTTCCGCCTATGGTTCAATACCTCAACACAAATACACAATAGAATCGAGACAACAATGAAAATAAATATATTGATTGCTCATTTGGGCAGACAAAAAGTACCGTCTTTTTGTTGATAGTTTTTCGTATCTTTTTCAATTGATTTCTATTCTATATGAAGATCCAATCACGTTCTTCTACATATCAAATTTTGACCAAATCCCGAGCTGCTAGCTAGCTGCGGGTGCTAGCTACTGTCAATAATGATATGATGATGATGAATTGATGAGGATGATGATGATGATGATCAGGATGATGATGAAGATGATGATGATGAGGACAATCATTTTAATGATGAAGATGATTATCAAGTTATTTCAGGCCCATTTCTTTTCTTAGTGATTCAATTATGACCTTGTTATATTGGTATAACATTTGTTTTTTTATTTTGACTTCGATTATACAGTGTAAAATATCGAATGGCATAAATGGAGTGAATAAATTTGAAATTTCTTGAAGATAAGCATGGCTGATTGGTGGTGGAATTGGTGGGAGCTGCATGGAGGACTCGGTCAAAATGTAAAAGTTTACAAACATTGTATTGTACTTGTAGATGAGCATTGGCAGTCCAAGGCAAATACATGTAGAATATACGTTACATCAAGATAAAATCTGGCATTGATCTATTTTTCGACTTGGTTGTAGAACAATATATTGACTTCTAAGTTGGTGTTTATTTTACCTCAAAAAGCGATAAATTACTAAAGTCAAAGATAAAGGCTAAAGAGATTCAAGGAGAGCTAGTTATCTATTTGATTTATACAACTTCCACAAAAACAACTTCAGGCTAGTAAGGCTACAGTAATCTCATGTTTTCTTAATTAGCAGACAAGTAAATACATAGGCCTAGTTGGTTTTTGAGAAGTTAGGATCAACTTAATTGATGGAAAATTGGATTATGGAAGTCAAGCGAATTTCAAAATGAACTTGAATAACTTTCACTGAGCTAAATTTCATAATCACTATTCACTAACTGTAGTGTTAGTGATTAAATGCTAAACAAACTGAGCACAGAGCAGATCATACACCACATTTCAGCACTAATAACTTACAATATCTGCTAGGCCTATACCGGTACGGTAGGTCTCTAGAGACTCGAGAGATCTACACTTAAGTATAATTTCACTTTGATCAAGATTCAACATAAACAACATAATTTCTTAAGTTTTTAAACATTTTACACTCAGCTAAATTTGGAAAAGTCATAAAACAATCTAGGCCTAGGTCCACGGAAATTCCAATGACTGAAGTTCTTTATTCTTATTCTTAGCAAAAATTTCTCATTCAGTCTGCTTAATTTGAAATCAACCAAGACCCTGTCCCTAGTCAGTCTAGATACCGGTAGGCCTATATCAGACTAGGCCTATGCACTAATCAATTAACAATTATTAATACTATTTACTCGGGCCTAAAGCCTTAGGGCCTAAGGCTTTTTTGTTATATTGAATTCTCAAATCCATAACAATTCAAGTCATAAATGACATAACCCGACGTGATTATCGGTTTGTCATTGGCAACAATGAAAAAGTAAAAAGAAAAACAACCACACACTGTCACTGGCGCAGTGGCGGGTCCAGGCCAGGGGGGGGCACAACCGGCCCGTGCCCCCCCCTTCCCCTTAACATAGTACTTAGTAGAGGCACAATTGGATGAAATGCCCTATCTTTTTGGGTTAAACCCTTTTTTCTGCTTGTCAAAATTTTTCTTGGGAAAATGATGTCCCCCCCCCTTCGAAAAATCCTAGATCCGCCCCTGCGACCGCATCTTAAATCGCAATGCCAAATCTACCCCCTAGATATTTGTTTTAACGCTAAAAATTTTCTCAAACAAAGTCATGAATGAATATGGATGACAAGAATTAAATATGCCAAGAGGGATCGGGGAGTATCTGACTAGAGTTGCGCTCGAGCGCTCCGGACCGCGAGAGGGACACGGGGCCGGGGCGAACCTGGCCGGGGAGTGGACATGCTGGACGCGCGTTGACATCAGTCTCACTTCCAAGGACCAAGCGACCAAGCCCCCAAAAGTTTTCACGTTTCATTTAGATTCTTGAAAAATAACATACCTAACAATAGGGTATTCTTAAATAAGGCCTAACTTCAAAACTTTATTATCAAATTAAACAATCAGACTAGTTCATGAACTTTATGATCAGCAGCAGATATGCATATGGAATCGGAGAATCACGCTCGTGATCGCGAGTGAGTCGAGAGTTGAGTGTCTTGGTTTTGGCCACAAAGCTGACAAAATTGAGGCAACAAAAGAGAATATGCTTACCGAAATTTGTAGAGTTGGTGGTGTAGATGGTGGAGATGGTAAAATGAATTCCATTACAAGGTAAAAGATAAAACAGAGTACAAAATCCTTCTTGCCTTTGGTAAGATACACGTTAACATTCCCAAGTTGTTTACGTTAGACTGATTCATTGACGATCAAATCTTGCAGCAGCATCGAATTGTCCTTGCTTGCACTGTATTTCAGCCTGTCTTGTCTGCATGCCGAGCAGCTGTGGGAGCTTACGAAACCATATCAAAACAAAGTAGCACGCGGTCGGGCGGAGGCGGGTCGGAGGATTGACCAATCAAATCGCGTAAAATGGGGGGCTCGCCCAATCTTTGGCCTTTTATCACGCGCGGCATGCATGAGAAGCTCCAAATCATACACTTTTCTCAAACGCACGTGGAGGATGCCTGAATGAGAGCAATACAAAAAGGGATTTCCCGAACGGGGTACACAACTATTTTTAACCTGGGTACGTGAAGCGAAAAATAATGAGATCAGTGCGCTGTGAACGTGCACTTTTTGTTATCATTCTTTTGACCGCTTTCTGGCAGGCGTGGCACTATTCTTCACAAAATGCTTGTCGCCTTCACTGGGGGCTTTTGTCGTACACCCCCACCCCCGAAAAAATCAGGACCAGGAACACAAACTACTATATTATTTCTGAACATTATGTCAAAATGTATCACAAAATTTGATTGTTTTAATAAAAGTGTCGAAATCTTTACTCGCTCACAATGACGATCTGTTTGTTGTTGTTTTTTGCACATTACGCTATACTTGAATAATATTTCACGGACGGCGCAACGCTTTCATTTCATATTTTCAATAAATGTGTTTATAATGATAATCATGTCGTAACAAAATTAGTTGTAGCAATAACCTTACGCATTAAATTAGTTGTCAATCCTGCTATTTTTGTATATCATTCTTTCAATGGACTGAATTTGATAAAGTAAAAAAAAAAATAAATAAGTGATCGTCAGCTTGCTAATTGCATGTTTATGCAGATATGCATAATGTCACAACTTGTTCTATCAGATTTCGATGAAATTTTCCGAGGTTTGCTTGACTTATTTTACTTTGTTCGACACAGTGGCGTAACTTGGGCTGGGGTGCCCCCGCCTCCGGCATCGGCTGGCAAAAACAAAATGGGAAAATGAGAAAAAGAGGGAGAAATTAGGAAGAGCGGCGTAGTGGGAAAGAAGAAATTATTGTACATGTTAACTGAATGAAACATAATTTGCACAGGGCCTATGTTCATCGTTCGTGGTCAAGTTCGCATCACGGTCTGTTTAACAATATATCCAGTTATCCCGTTTTTAAGTCAATATATACACCAAATAAGTTATTTCCTTCCACTTCGCGGTTACTATATTGTTTTCCGTAGTGACACATGCTTCGTTTCCATGACTACTTAGAGATTGCCCCATTTTAAGGTCTTAAATATAAAACATTTCCAGTCCATGCCGTTTCATTGGTGAATTGCCGATCGATATTAAATTAATGATTTAATAATTTGTATACACTATACAAATTTAATAATTTGTACACACTATACAAATTTAATAATTTGTATATACACTGTGAATGATTGATACATATAATTTTTTTTAAATATGATGCATATGATTTGTATAATAATGTATATATTACATAATGTAAATATTGTTACGTTTTTTGTTTGTTCGTTTTGTTTCGTTTTTTACACAAAAAAAGGTAATTCAGTTGCTATAAAAAGTAATTAAAACAATAAGGGGGGGCCTACATTTTACAAGCTTTGCTTTTCAGTTGGCCCTCCTTCCCTTTCAAATATGTATATATCTCGATTTGATAATTGTCTATTTTAATTTTAGAATGTTGTTTATTTTTTGGATGTACTTCAAATGTGATATGTTACTATGTCAATTGAATCATAATTGTAAATATGAAAATGAAAGTGGAAAATAAATAATTGAATTGAATTAAAGTTGAATTATTATGTCTGGTCTTTCCCAGATCAGTCCTTGAAATGTCACTTTTTCTGATTTGAATAACTGATAATCATCATTTTGGTCAGTGTCATACGTATATGGTCTTCGTGAATTAAACAAGCCTTAAAATGCCCTCGTCATATCTGAATCATTCCTAATTTTTCAGCTCGCGCTTATCATTTGGTTAGTGAAATACGTATATGGTCTTCGTGAATTCCTACAAACAAGCCTTAAAATGCCCCTCTTCGGGGCTGAATCAGCTAGCGCTTCGCGCTCGCAATATTTGATTAGTGAGATAGGCCTACGTAATATGTTCATCATGATTACAATGTGACTACAAAAAAGTGCTTCATGTGTTTAGATGTAATTCTAACTAATTCAGCAAGAGCTACGCCATTAGTGAGATATGTATTTTTAATGCTATCATGATACAAACAAAAATTTCAGCTCGCTCTTCGCGCTCGCATTGTTTAGCGAGACAGGTACGTATCAATAATTCAAAAAATTGCGTATAATGTCCCTTTTTAGGACTGAACTATCAGAAATTTTCAGCTCGCGCTTCACGCTCACATCAGTATGACCAGAGAGATATATCCGTGCATGTCTCTATTAGGTCGGTTACCTGGCAATAATTGAGCGCGCTTCGCGCCACTAAGTGACTAATTTTTTTTGCTGGTGTACACCCCCCCCCGGCAATGTCGTGTCCCACTGTACGCCAATTTCAAGACATATATTATTTGTTTACCATATGGAGCCCCCTTTATTGGGAAAAGTTTTGCGCAAACATTATGGCTAGAAAAACTCAAAAAATGGAACGGAAATTTGTAACCAAACCGTTTTTCATTTAATTTCGCTAAAAAGAGATTCGAGAGCTGTAGAACTAACTCTAGTACCCTTGTTTTCGGAACAAATAAAATAATCAGAGTGACTGAAAATTTCATCAAAATCGGATATGATGCTGTTTACTCCTTTGAGAACTCTCAATAATTTCGATTGACATGATAAAAAATACAAAATTCATTTTTGATAGATTTTTACAAAATGTTCCGAATATAGAAAAAAAACGATTTTCTCACCTCCCCTCTTTTTTTTCTTTCT
Organism: Lytechinus variegatus; assembly: GCF_018143015.1. Lineage (NCBI taxonomy): Eukaryota > Metazoa > Echinodermata > Echinoidea > Temnopleuroida > Toxopneustidae > Lytechinus > Lytechinus variegatus. The sequence goes on from NC_054756.1 coordinate 1,636,958, forward strand.
TTAGTTCCAGCAATAGAGATAATACAAATGTATGGTCCAAACCTAACTTCGTGGGGGAAAAATAATTATATCGGAATAAAATGCATGCAATTCATGATTTCATACTTTACAGTGCATGTATGCATGTCTCCCTTTTAACGAATGAATCCGTTGTCTATCGATTTTTTTTAATCACTTTTGATAGACAAACTTCTGAATCAAGATTTTTGTTAAAATTTTCATGAAATAGCTTTGGATATGCATCATTAGGTTAGTTTATCCAATATCAGAACCGTTATAATGAAGTATAATTAATAAAACGTTATATTGCACCGAAGGATCCTCTTTTAATTCAGGCCTATGATCATAGTACGATCTCAAATCCGTCACGTTTATACGACCCTTTTATCACGTTTGCCACACTTATTTACAAACTTCATTTATAAACAATGCACACGACTACTCAGACCTCAAATGGGTTGAGCACCCCCGGTGATAGACGGTCCGCCTGACGTCATATAATTGAGGTTATGTTTTTGTCATTGACGCTGCGGTTTCGTCGACACGCGCATGGGCTAGGAGGCTCGTCGTGTGCCCTTCACGACATCACAAAGTCACACCAATCAGCTACTAGTAGTCTTAATGAACTAACCCGATAATCCCTTAGTGCCGCAATCAACGTGAAATATTAAGAAGAAAAAGCAAAACTGAATTATTTTGATTCATGCATTATTGAAAGCTTCAAAATATTTAAACTAACGGGACAGATAAATATCGATTAATACAATATGCCGCGCTCACAGGCTTTCTTATTATTATTTGTACTAAAAGCGGTTTAGAGTGAGAAATCTACCACTTGTAAAATACGACGAAGTAATAAACTCGTGACGAGCTGCACACAATTTTTAATAGCAAAACTGTAAACATCGTTAATATTTTGACCTAAATTTAGAATATAATTTTCACAGCACCCTTTAATTTGCAATCATGAATGATGTTAATAATAATGATCCTACAACATGCCTGAACATTAAAATGATCTGTAAAATTCAGAGATAAGGTCGGAAGCTTGATCAATAATAATAAAAAAAAATCTTTGTATTTTGAAGCGGATTTACTACATGTAATTTCATAATTTTGATCGGTTGAAAAGCGCATTACATTACATGCAGTAAACAATATACTACATACAAATAAAATAAATAAGTAAATAAATACTGCACAAACACTGGTCGTCAATACACCATCCATAAAGTCCGCCCTCCACAAAATAATGTTAGTCAGTTACGGTTTAGAATAGTAAAAGAAAACTTGAAGGAGAGATCGGAAGCACTGTAGGCCTATAGGATCACCTACTTCTTCCGTATACCTGATGATGCATAACGATGATGGTGATTGTGATGATTGATGATGATGATGTTGATGATGATGATGTGATGATGGTAAGGCCTAGTGATGACAATGATGATGATGATGATGGTAGTATGATGATGATGGTAGTAGTGATGATGATGGTAGTAGTGATGATGATGATGATAGTAGTGATGGTGATGATGATGATGATGATGGTAGTGATGACGATGGTGGTGATGATGATTGTAGTGATGATGATTGTAGTGATGATGATGATGATGGTGATGATCATGATGATGATAATGATGTTATGATGATGGTGATGATGGTACTATGATGATGATGATGATGATGGTGATGATGATGACATGAATTCCAACTTTTGTATAAAAATAAAATAAAAAATGAATCAGTTGTAAACACGATTAGGTCAAGTTTTTATGTTTTGTAAGGAGGGACTCGTTTTGTAAACAGATATTTGCTCTTCCGGCAGGCCTTAATTTTCTTTTATGTTAAAATTATCCCAATAACAAAAGGGATGATATAATTTTCTGAGTATCATGGAAAAATCTATCACAAAACTAGTTTTGTATCAAAAGTGTCATTTTCGGGCATTTTTTGCCGGTTCGCTTCGCTCGCTCGCAGCTTTTTATTAATATAAATTTGGATTCGCCTTGTAATATCAATGTAATGAAAAAAAAAAAAATACAAGAAGACCATGACTGCAAATAAGGGGGATATCTTTCTTTTTTTGACGGACATGATTGTGAGACCAGCATAACTAAATGACACTCCACTCCAGAGAGAAAAAAAAGCATAGCCTTGAAAATTTCATCACAATCGGATGATATTTTAAAAAGTTTCGCTTAATTTCACAATAACAACGTGCACATACTGGAGCCGGGTGTTTCATAAAGCTGTTCGTATTAAGAGCGACTGGTGATCATTTCTTAAATGGTATACTAGTATATACCAAAATAATTGTTCATTGGTGATAGCGCGTAAAGGATCACCAGTCGTTCGTAAAGTCTGCACTTACGAACGGCTTCATGAAACGCCCCCCCCCCCCGGTCGGCAAGCTAGCAAGGGTAAGCGAGATGGGACTGATTAAAGACGTCACCTATCGTGACTCTCATTTGTATTTGATCATATGAAATATTACTTATTGTAAGTTTTCCCTCAATGTCCTATAAAGCAAAGTTTATTCCTCCTTTACGGTGGAATAAAGTTTTATCATTTTGTGGTTGAGTTACAATTAAGTCGATCGGCGTGCTTCAATAATAAAAAAAAGTTGAAATATTGTATAATTCAAACAATAAAAAAATAGTAAGGGCAGCATCGACTTTTGTGTTACTGAGTTATGCATCAGACTAGTTTGCAGAAAGCGAAACTATATAAAATGTTATATCCGATTTTGATGAATAGCCTATTTCAGAGTTTTCTCTGTTGATTCAAATCAAGAGTTTTGCTGGGGTAGACTTGAAATCAGTGTGGGATCAGTGTAAGGGATATTCCTCCCAATGTTCGGGGGCCCTATGCACGTGACATTTTTTTCATTATTTTAGCCAAACAATAATATATATTTTGATACGGAAAGGGATCAATTTGACTTAATCATGATGGTCATTCCACATGTTCAGGAGTATCACAATTTGCTTCACATTTCAATTCAATTTAATTAAATTCTTTATTTCATTTTAATGCCCATTGGAGCACAAAATTCAGAGAAATTAGTGTAATAGACCCAGGCACGTAATTGGGGTACAATTTTGGTTGAAAAAGGTGGCCCACGTCCGGGGGGGGGGGACACTCCCGTATAACTAAATGGAAGAAAATATGGCTATATATATAGGTCGTATGTTCAACCCCCTTTTCATGCCTTGTCCGCAGTTCCCAAGCTTATTTTCACCTTTTTTTCGTCATTGAACCCGCCGGGCACTTCTACCTTGTTAGTGATAAGATAAGATAAGATTTATTTTATTTATACACGGTTAAAAGCCCAAACAGCTCACAGACTGATTTCCATTGGGGCCGTGTCGAACATTGACAAAGTAAACATTTTAAAATCATTGATTAACGAACAATATATGGAATAGAATTAAGCATCAATTAAATATTACAAGGCAATCATTGAAACGTGAAGAGAAGGGGAGGAGAAGAAAAAAAAGGAAGAAGAAGAAGGGAAAAGTGAGAGGGAGAAGAAAAAGACAATAGAGAAGATAACAGAAGAAGAAAAGAAGAAGAAGAAAAAGAATAATAATGATAGTAAGAAAAAGACGAAGAAATTAAATACCGTTATCAAAAACATCAATAACTTACAACATGAAAAATCTATCTGTAAATTGGAACAAAGCGGTGCATACATGGTAACAGTAAATATGTACATGGTAAAGTAAAATGTCAAAGTAAATACATGTTTCTATAATGGATAACCGAGCACAAGAAAATGAATACAAGTCATGATTTATCAATGATAAAAGCTAAACATATAAAAATGACTGCAAAATTTGTGATAACTAAATATGGACTGAAAATAATTATATTAAACAGAAAAAATAGTCATTGTAATCCATATCACACAGATAATCTCTTAAGACCTGTTTTGAAATTGTGTTTTGTTTGTGCCGCTTGAATATTCGTGGGCAATGAGTTCCACATACTGGCGCCTCTGTACATAAACATGCGCTTTGCAGATTCAGACTTTATTTGCATAATTTCCAAATTGAGATTCCCACTTCTTGTGTTATGTGTTCTTTCTTTAAGGGAAAATCTATTGATTAGATATGAAGGGGCGAAGTTATTGAGTATGTTAAACATCATTATTGCAACACTTTCATTCCTTTTCTTTTCAAGTGTATCCCAATTTAGTTCATTTAGATTATCGTTTCCGGATGAATCCCAGGCGGTATTATTGATAACGCATGCTGCCCGATTTTGAATCTTTTGGAGGCTATCTTTTAAACATTTGCCGCAATTTCCCCATACTACATCACAATATGACAAATGAGATGAAATCAGGGCGTTATAGACTAGAATCATGGTATCCTTGTCAACCATACTTCGTATCGATTTTAGCATAAACAAACCGCTACTACATTTCTTCTTTACATTTTGAATGTGTTTCCCCCATGACAAATTTTCATCTAAAATTACTCCTAAATGTTTACACTGGGTTTTTCAGGCGTCAGTTGTCACTACGGAACACTCACATTCATATTCATATAGGCGGTGGAAGCGGGGGACGGGGGGCGTGTCCCTTTTAGGTGGGGGCGATCCCCCCTAAATTTTTTGTTGGTAACCTTTTTTTTTTTTGCTTGTCAAAATATTGGTCCCCCTAAATTTTTTTACTTCCGCCGCCAATGCCCACATTTCCAGTTCCCAGGCATCCCCATTTGCAGGGTGAGTGCACCATCTAGTTCTAAGCTCCGGTCATTTCAGCTCTGAATAATAGTTCCATTAGTTCGGCCCATTTTGGGCAGTTATATGCAAGCGTGACCAGATTTAATATTGGACACCGAGGTCAGAGTCGTAGGCCTATATGCAGACCCTACATGATTCAGAATTTAAGAAACAGAGGGCCAAATAGTGCATGGAACACCCGGAGTTAATCTCTAAGAAAAATTAATCTAAACTAAATGGTCAGAATGACAGATTAAGAAGGAAGTTTTGATCCCCCGAAGGCATGCATGCACCCTGCCTCAAATTAATCTTGTTTTTATTAATTGATTTATGATGTGCACTGATTCCTAACACGCATTCTCTTTTAACTTTTTAATAGAAGTGAATTGACGTTGAAGCCAGTCGCAATCATACCTCAAATATCAGTGTCTCAATGTTAGCATCAAACTACGTTTTATTCCAAAATCGGGTCGCGGAATGTGAAAAGTCGACCTGCAATAATCTGGATCAATAATTTCTCTGAATGAAATTGAATAGCGCCCCCATGACGTCACGATTGAAATTACCGCCGTTGTCGCAACGTGCAGTAAGTATTCCCACCAAATGTTCTTGAGCGTGATATTTAGTCCATCAGATAAAATGTGAAGTATTTCAAGATAGCTGATGAGTGAATCTTACCAGCAATTCTTAATTAATGCTTCCCTTAAAATACAATTAATGAATGAACATTTGCCTTAATATTGTAAATCATTTGATATATGATTTATTCCTTGCAATGAAATTATTGGAATACCGGACTTAATATTACCTTGTATTCATCCGCGCATTGGTTGCCTGTCTGATCGATCTCGAACATAGAAATATATACCAGGCATATACATAGATATACCATAGAGCCCTATGGAGTATATACCTCTGTGATCTCGACCATAAAAAAATTATACTGATCTAAACATGGAAGAAAGGAAACACTTTCCGGACTAAAAAATTGGTAACGCCAAAACTAAAATACTAAGTTTCGTGTCAATTATTTGGACCATGATTTCTTCTTCTGCGAAATAATTTAGGATTTTTGTTTTCACCCTTGATGAACATAAGAAAGAAAATCCAAATTACAAAGGAATATTCTTGAGCTTCTGAAAGCTTGAATTGAGGGATCAAGGGAAATATATTCAACTATTGAAAGTGCGCATCGATCATTCTATTCTGGAGTCATTTCATCGAGCATTCCTTACTCCTGTTTCAAAATGGGTTTATGAATCATTGGATGAATTAAATTTTGGTTTTATATGGAAAAGAAAGAAAGAAAAACTTAAAGGTCAAGACAGTCCACCCTAGAAAAATGTTGAATTGATTTGTTACATTCGTTGGATTTGTTCTCTTTCTATTCATTATATAAAACGTTTTGTTGGGATGGACTTGTCCTATATAATCAACAGACTGTGAACTAGGGGGTTAAAATGTTAATTTTTTCTGTGCAGTGAATTTTGTGGATTCAGAAACTTACTACAAAGATGATGTGAAATGGAAACAATACTTTAATGTTATCACTAATGAAAACTGATTCGGGTGGATATTTGATTTTCGTGTGACTATATACCAGGTTTCGCTTTTTCCAAATTTTATAGACCGTCAAGCGTGATGAGACATAGGCCTCACACAGAGTTTGTGCATGGTGATTTTCTTCTCTTTTTTTTAATAAAGTGCAAAAAATGCGTTATAGTATTCATTTGAATGCAGGATAAAAGTGCATTGTCGATTTTTACGACATTTTACAAAATTAACTTTTCATAAGAATTTATATTTTGAGATTGATTTGACATCTATTCAGAAAAAACATCTATACTACATTTTCCTTTCCCTTTCTTCGTCATTTCGGTTTAGTTCTAGGTTGTAGAACTTTTGGGGGCCTGTGCTATATGCGGATCGGGATTTTTTACTTATAGGGAGAGGCACAAGAACATTTGGGCTAACACACAGATATTTTGCCTATTCCACAAAATCGAGCGAGAAGCACGAGCTATTTTTTTCAGCCCTATATATACTGACTTATAGCTGTATGCTTTGGGTCATGAAGATGATATCTCACCAAATAAATAATGAGAGCGCGAAGCGCGAGCTGATTTTTTGATATCTTGAGATGATAACTGGACGTTCTAAGCACCTTTTGTAATCATGAACTGGATATGGCTATCTAATTAAACAATTTGATGGGAGCGCGTACTGAGAGCTGGAATTTTCGATTAATTTTATGAATATAGGATGCGTATTTCGTTAAAACGAATAATGAAAACCCTAATCGCGAGAAGTATTGAACATTGGATTCTTAAGCCACATGTGAACAGATAATGTACTTATCTCATTCAACAGTTACTGCGAGCGAAATTTTGAATTTTATGTAATGACCTGATGTCACCAGACCTGAAGGACTGTTGGGACCTAACAATATAGTATTTCAGGATATTTTGTTATTCCCTTTCCCGTTTTCCTTTCATTTTCCCTTTTTATGTTCTTTCTTTCGCTTTCTTTTCATTCTCCCCTTTCCTCTTTTTCTGTCTTTGTTTTCCTTTCCATTTTTCTACTACTCCCTTAATTTTCTCTCACTTCCCGTTTTTATTTTTTTCCTCTGAAATCCGCCGGGGAGGGGGCAGCTTCCCCCCGCCTCTTACGCCACGGTGGGGGGGGGGGGTGAATCACATCCCCTCGGATCCCCGTCTATAGGGTCAACATAGTCAACATAGGGTCAACATAGGGCGGCGGGGTAGGCGCTGCCCCCAGCAGATTTCACCAGCTAAATAAACGAGAAAGAAAGAATCAAGAAAGAAAGAAAGAAAGAAAGAAAGAAAGAAAGAAAGGAAGGAAGGAAGGAAGGAAGGAAGGAATGAAGGAAGAAAGAAAGAAAGAAAGAAAGAAAGAAAAAGAAAAAAAAGAAGAAAAAAATGAAAGAAAGAAATAAGAAGAAAGAAAGAAATAAAGAGAGGGAAAGGGAAAGAAAAAGAGGAAAGAGGGAAAGGGAAAGGGGAAAAGTGAGAAGAAAACTACATGCATATATAAGAAAAAAAAACACAAAAGTGGGGAAACAATTCAAGGAAAGCGGGGGAATAATAACTGAGAAAGAACAAGTCACTCCGAACTACTACAACATTAGCTTGATTAATATCAAGACAAAAATTAAAATGAATTAAAAGATGACAAAATTGCAAACAAAAGCGCCAAGCGGGATATGAAGCTAAAATGGAGTGAGCCAAAAGCTAAATTGGAAAATTAATAAAAAGGAACAAAAAAGTATTATATTACATAATGTAATATAATACTTTTTTGTTCCTTTTTTTATTTACATAAGGATTTTTTTATATAGAACTTAATAACACCATCGACAGGGCTGCCTAGAATTGAAAATAAAGAACGGGCAGAAAGATAACGGCATTATGTATGAAGTCTATTATGCCATGGACTCCATGATTATACTTGCCGCTAAATTTTATGCAATAACGTTTTTCAGGACTGTTATGTCATCTAGTTACCGTAAAATGAAACTTTGGCCAAATCGCGGAGGCGACCGGGGGCTAAGCTCTGCCCCTGACCACGTACAGGGCAAGGGTTCTTCATCAATAACCTTTGACATGTTCAAAGGGCTCTCCAACAGGCCCCTGACCCCACTTCCTGCGTTACTAGTTTTACATTGAAGCACTGGCGTACTGGCGTACGGGGGTGGGTGGATGGGGCTTGGATCCACAGCTAAGAGGAAATAAAAGAAAATGAAGGAAGCAACGAAATGAAAAATAATGAATTGAGCATTTGCTGAATATAATATAAAAATCTATCACATAATTAGAATTTCATATCAACAGGCAAATCATTTTTGCTGCTCGCTTCGCCCGCTTGCGAGGCTTTCCTCATGCACATTTGCTATGTTGTGCGCCCCTCGAAATATTTGGTTTATTACGCATCTGCGTTTGTTTTGTGCAGCTATACACCCGCGATTTGATTGAAAATATATAGGGACCATCTGTAGCAAGGCCTATAAAGGTTAAAAATGACTTTAATATTAAGAGGTTCCGGGAGCATTGGCGCACATGGAAGTTTATGGGCCACGGCCCAAAGTTGTTCTACAACCAAGAATTTAAAAAAAGAAAAGGAAAACTAGGCGGATCCAGGGGGCCCCCTATTGGCGGATCAAAAAAAGGAAAAAAGTGAGAAAGAAAAAAGGGAAAAGAAAGGAGGAAAAAAGAAGAGCAAAATAAGAGGAGCGAGACGAGTGAATAAATAAGGTCAGGGGAAGACTTAATGATTTAGAAATATCATGTCACTTTATTAAGGACGATTTCCATTAAGACGATACATATTTCAACTTTTAGATAATGCAAGCGCGAAGGGCGAGCTGAAAAATTGACATTTCGACCTAAAAAATTTGATATTCTAAGCACTTTTTGAAATAAATGGAATAGGTATAAAACTTATGATGCGAGTGCGAAGCGCGAGCGGAAAAAATTGAGATTTCAGACCTAAAAATTTGACACTCTATTCATGTTTTGTTAAACATGACAAAGGGAGTTTTAACAGGTCCCTTCAAGCCTGAACCCATATTGAAGATTTCTGTTCGCGCTTTGCGCTCGCAGTAATTACATATCTTGTTCAGGTTCACAAACATTGCCCATCAGAATATTCAATATTCATGAAAAAATACATGAAATACGTGAAATTTTCAGCTGGCGCTTCGCGCTCGCACTGTTCAAATAGGATTTAGGAGACTATTATACATATTTTATTTTGTTTTATAAGAGTAAATCTAAGAAATGACTGTTAGGACATCGGCGTTTTGCCCCCCCCCCCCCTCATTTTTCACGACCAAGAAAATGAGGAAAAGGGAAAGGGATAAATGTAAAAGTTAGACCTATAATTTTTCAAATATGTCAAAATCTATCACAAACTTTGATTTTTTGTAATCAAAATGTCAATTTCTGGCTCTTATTAATTTTACGCGATATTGTTTGGCTCATTACGCCACCGAGACAATCCCTTCGAAGAAAGAAACAAAAAATCAACTGAGCGGCCGATCGGGGAAAATATGGAGGTGAAAAAAATCGACCCCCTCTATTGGCGGGAGCTGGATCCGCCCCTGGAAAGTTTAAGATATATAATTTTCTGAATATCGTATCAACATTTATTTTAAAGTTCGATTCTCATGAAAAAGGGTTTTTTTTGTCATAATTGGAATTTCATAAAGAAAACGACGTCCCCCGTTATACATGACTGTTTCTCTAGCTAAAACTAAAAGTTAATTTGATTTTTTTTTCATTGCGAGCGAGCCAAATTTATCAAATTTTATTAAGAAAATCCATCACTCGCTCGAGACTTAACATCTGTAACAGTTCCATTCTTATAATAAGCAGTTTTTGCCACATGCACATACTGCACGTGCGGCCTCTCTTTTTTTTTACTCTCATCACACTACTGGAACCGGGATGGAGGAGGGGGGAGGGCAAGTGCCCCCCCCCCCCCAAAAAAAAAAATACCCGTAGAAAAAAAATGTCCTTTTTCCAAAATGTAAAATCCTTTTTTTCCAAAATGATTGGGCGCGAGTCACGCACAATAAAAAAAATCCTTTTCACAGTGGCGTACAGACCGAAAAAAAAGGAAAGAGTATAGTCCTTAGGGCGAAATATGATTTTCGAAATATTATGTCAAAATATATCCCACAATTGAATTTTCGTAATGAAAATGTGAGAACTTTTGCCCGCTCGATCGCAACTTAAAAAAAATAAAATTCAAAATAGTTTTTTAGTTTGGATTCCGGCTTGGATTTCGAAAAGACTAAGCTAGAGACTGAGACGGTCGTGTAAACGGGGACGTCGTTTTCTTTATGAAATTTAGGCGGACGCTTTTCTATTGGGATGACAAGTGACCCTCATTCATTTTTTTGTGTGAAAACGTAGTCCTATACAGTGGTTAGCGACCTTTATATTGAATCCAAGTTGGGATTGTGATCTATGAATCCAGGGATGGGGGGGGGGCACTTCCATTGACGAGTGGATACCATGCACGACCATGAGGTCTCGAAAACCCTAAAACGTATTTTCCTTATTCTGAAAATGCACCCCTTAACAATTGGCGTGTGAAGCCCTACCCTTAAAATGTATTGGAAACAAAACGATACTCTTGGCAAGTATTCCCTGAAATGAACCCCTAAGCATCAAGTACAGGAATATTGTACAGGTCCGTCGATCGGTCGTCGATTTTACCTTTACCTTTTTTTGGTTTTTACGGCCCCACCTTCCACACCTCACGCAAATCGGACTCTAAAAAACACGTATATACTGTTGGGGCAAAAAGGACATATCCTTTTTAATTTTGTCAATCATCTTCGAAAATTTGACCCTTAACATGTAGCTTTCCTACCCGCTTTATAGTGAAATAGATGGTATCCACTCGTCAACTTAAGTGCCCCCCCCCCCCTCCCCGGCTATGAATAGCTGTAGATCTTTTGTGATTTTTTTCTTTCAATCTTTATTGATCAAAAAATAAATCACAGTATACAAATCAAACAAATCAACAAGCTATTGATATGAGCTTTGAAGACTGTCATAGCGAATTATGGATATGCCTTAGATCTGTGCCCTATGCCTCAATTCCTCCTGTGTGGTGGTAGACTTCAGCCCTTCACATCCCCATTCCGCTTTATGAAAAAAAAGGATGATCTGCCCCTTTCGATTTCTCGCTGTCGATCGCCGCGCGCTAGTACGTGTAGTACGTACGCAGTCATTACATGTACAGCGCGCGCAGAGCTGCAATTTATGCGCACTCAAATTTTCGTGTTCGTTGAAACAGGAATGAGAGAAATCTCGGCTTGTCATCAAGCCAAATGTCCGTCATTTTTTCATCTGTGGTTGTCCCTATAATTCGCCAAAATTCCGTCGTTTAAGAATTCCCGTGTTCGTTCGACTGAACTGTCAGTCCAGGTGAGTATATTATTTCTGATTTTGTGTGTTTTTCTAACTTATTTGGGGTGAGGACGAGGCGAGCCAAACGAAACTCGCCTCGTTAGGCATTGCACTATACCGTACGGTATCATACTTATGTATTGACTGTGCGTGGTTGGTGGTTGGCCTTATTGCCTTTGAGAGACGTCAAAAAAAATGTTTCTTCTCAAGCAATTATTTAATGAATTTTCAGATTTTATGAAACAAAGAACCCTTAATGGTATTTAGATGTTATAAGTTATTGAAATAATGAAATTGGTTGCCTTAAATTACATTTTTTATCGTGCTTTGTGGGCCCTGATTCGCCGACATCTGCGACCGGAACTATTTATATTCACGTGTTGTGCGGGCATACATGTATGGCAATGGGATTGGGAAATCGGAAATGATTCGCCGGGCCACATGCAGTCAGAGTCAGACTGCTACTGCTAGCCCTCAAAAAGTAGCTTTAATCCAAGTGATATTCATGACTAAATGGTTTTTGAATTGTTAATGAGCTTGGTGGGGGATGAAAACACCTCTTTTTATCATGCCATTGCTGCTCTAATCTAAATATTGACGAAAATCATGTTTTGGGTACTAAGAATGAAGAAAAGTCATTCTTTCATTCAGGTCATGTCATGTGTTTGGATTTTAAAAAAAATTGTGTAAACTTAGATCTATCATGTCTATCTAGACTAGGTCTATTGATGAAACATTTGATCTAAAAAAAAAATTAAATAATTAAAAATTAATTATTTTCATGCAACAAAAGTTGTCAATTTTCCACTTGATTTCTGTTTGAGCCCAATTAGCTTATGATGAAGCTGAACTTGGGCTAAGCTTTTTGTTACTGACTGTGTTAGACCTACATGTATAAATATCACTGGCGTGAGAGATCATATTTTTAACTGATTTCAGATTTTTTGGGGGGTTTATTTTTAGCTTAATTTCAGCTTATTTTTGGCTTTTCTCTAAAAAAAGTATGGGGGCTCTTTCTATTTCAGAGTTTTTCAACACTCTTCAGCTTTTTTCAGATCTTTTTATTTGTGACCACTCACACCTAGCCAGGCGGCTTCTAGAGAGTAAAAATCATTTACTGACGTAAGGTTACTCTCAAAGCCAGGTATTCGTATATTTTAACATGCGTGTAGGCCGCCAAAACCCCGAGATTTCTACTTTCCTTAAAAGATCTAGCCCTAAATCATGTACATGGGATAAAACTTCATTCTCGACATTTCTCCGCTCTCGTTATTTTTAAACAAGAATTCATAAAAAAAATTGAAAAATATTGTGAAAAGACGGAAGAGACTTGCCCAATGTTTATGCTGCCATCTTATTTCCTATTCTTCGCCAACGTTATAGGACATCAAAACTTATTAATTTTCAATATAATATTGTCTAGGAAGTTGCAGGTTTTTTTTTCAAAATTAGTCAGATCTTAAAATTGCATATTTAAATTTATGTATTCATTCATTGCCCCACTCGAAGTGGGGCAGGATTGTCAGTTATTCAGTTCATTATTACTGCCTGTGAAATTCCATTGGTCAATCTGGATTTATTTTATCTCTAAAGTATTGTTCATTCTTTGATCTTTGAAGTGTTTGCATTCTTAATGTGATTTTCATTTTGCCAATTAATGAATTATGATAATATACGTTGTTATTTCAGGGTGGGCATTGTAACAAGTACTGGAGCACTGAGCCTGGCGGCGCACTTTACCGAGACCAGTTAGACGTTAACTTCGAACCCGAGTGGGAGCCTAGCTGATATTTACTGGGTTCAATCTGGTTCCAGTTTGCTATGTGAGTACACTTTGTATTCCATTCACTCATGTATCATAGAGCAGTCAAACGCTCTATGGCATACAATATATGGTGCAGCAATGAGATCAATTACAATCCCTTGTTCTTATTTGTGATACAAAGCCAAAATTTGAACTTCTCATTTGTGCTTAGACAGATATGAATGATACAGTGAAACTATACACCTTTTCTAAATAATGTTGGAAAACTAGGAATACATTCACATATTTTGTTCATTGTTTGTTTATTGTTGGAATGGCATCTATCAAAAATCATACCTCAAGTGTGATTAGAATCTTTTCTATACATGTGTTTATTATTTTATGCATGTATTTAACATGAGGGAAATTAAGGGTAATCTATGTGTGCTATTCAATTTCAGTCATTTCTTATGAGAATAATACTATTCCAAATGTGGCACAAATTATTCACAATGTCTATTTCTTTATGCATCTTTCCTTACAGCCTTCTTCGAATTTCCTAGCATATCCCTTGACTTTGGCCTCGATTTGTGGACTATTTTATCTATCTCTTTGCTCAAGCATTCTTAAAGGAACTCTGTTACCATAATGGAACAACTTAATGCTAAAAGCCTGAAAACCGAGCTGTTTGACAGCTCAGAAATGACTCTCAAGGATATCATTGTATCTAAGATCAACGATCCCACGATGAGAGAGGTATGTTGAAAATGAAATAACTTAAGGATCGTGTATTTTATATATTCATTTATCTGTTCTTTGTAATTTTGAACTCACATTATTAGTCCTCAGACTTTTTGATGATTATTTCTTAAAGCCTAAATGAATGTGAATTTTAATTTGAATAACATGAAAGGTCTCTGATGTCCCCAGAATGGCCTTGATGACCATCTAAATGTTTGTAGGTCTACTTGAGGCCAAAATAAGTGCTCTCTTTCCTGTGGCATATTAGTGCCCTGTGGTAATCTAGTGTTTGAATTCTTACATGTGATTTGAGACCTGACATGGCATTTACTTAACTGCATAACCTATCCCTCTCTGATTTTGGGCCTCATTTAGGCCTGAGGAATTAATAAAGCTATTGTAACACTCTATTGTCATTGTCAGGATGCTGATGATGCTTTTTTCATTGGAGACCTTGGGGACATCATCCAGAAGCATCGCAAGTGGCTCCGAAATCTGCCAAGAGTGGAGCCCCATTATGGTAAGCTGAAGATAAAAACTTTGAATATGAAAGACATAGAAGAGTCTTTTTAGGGGTTCTGTCTTTGTAAAATATTTGTTGTAGTAAAAATTGATATCTCTCCTACATTCCCAGAATTGACATCAGTTCTGACCCCCTGGTTTCAGTTCTGAGATGAGTTGAGTCTGCTGGTACTGAACAAACAAGTGAATTTAACAGACTACATACCTACAGTGTAGCTCTTGTCATGTGGCTTGTGTCCATATAGTGCATGGAGCGAATGTGTACACTAGCATGATTAAAGGGGAAGTTTACCCTGACAAAAAGTTTATTGTAAAAATAGCAGAAAAATAAGGGTTAGGAAGGAATACCCATCAAAAATAAAACAGTTATTAGAATTTCAAACTTTTTATTTGTGACGTCATATATGGGCAGCTTCCCCAGATGATATGTGGTGAAAATTCAATTTCATCTTCTTAAAAAATGAAAATTGCTTTTATTGTAGCTTTGCTATATCAACAGACAAATTATTTCACACCCGCTCCTGAAAGAAAAAGGAAATTTTGCACCATCAAGCATTACAAATTTGGTATTCATTTTATTCATGTTGCATAACATGTGGGGCGCTGCTTGGTCATGACACATATCAAAATCTTTGATGAATTTTCCTTACAGTACACCTGTATAAATTTTTTTTTCTGGTATTTTTACAACAAACTTAACCTCGGCGTGAACTTTCCTTTAAAGGAAACCACAAGCCAAGAAGAGAAGCAATCTTATTGGAAAGAGTAAATTGAGAGGAACAATTAAAAAAAAGTTTCATCAAAATCGGTTATGAAATAAGAAAGTTATGGACAATTAAAAAGTCTTGTACTTTCTATGTGGATCCTCAAATTGGCAAACGTGCTTCAAAATGGCTGATTTTGTGGACAACTGTCCATTTGTTTTGTACACAAATTTTCAGATTTTCCTCATCTTTCAAATTTCATCTTGCCTCCTTCTGAGCACAACATATGTCATGGGAAAATATAAATCACACCACATATGTCAAGGTCAGGAGGAGATAATGTGAAATATGTAAAATAAAGGGGAAAATCTGAAAATATGTGTACAAAACAAATGGAGAGTTGTCCACAAAATCAGCCATTTTAAAGCACGTTTGCCAATTTGAGGATCCACATAGAAAGTACAACAAGACTTTTCGCCCATAACTTGCTTATTTCATAACCGATTTTGATGAAACTTTTTTAAAATTGTTCCTCTCATTTTACTCTTTCCAATAAGATTGCTTCTCTTCTTGGGTTTTGGTTTCCTTTAATATCCCTCTCTCTTTTCCCCTCTTCCATAACCCCTCATATTTTTCTTGTTTCTCAAATCAACATTTGGTTTTCTTTTTGTTACCGAAACTTAATCTGTGAAGGGAGGGGATGATTCTGTGATCGAAAGATACTGTATAAAGAGGGGCCAGACCAGGGTCCTTTCAGAGAAGTCTGCTACTGCAGCCCCTTCAAAAATAGAGAATACTGATGGTTTCATCACTTTCATGCAAAACACTGATTTCTCAAGTTTCTGTATATGTGTTCTATGGTATTCCAGTGAAAATACTAATTTCCTCACCAAAATACATGTACTCATTTTCAGCCTTGAAAATACTGAAATGTTCTTGTTCAGGTGGGCAGCTCTGCCGTTGAAAGAATGGGGGTCAACTTCAGGTAGACTTGATTACTAGACTCTGATGCCCAAGCCTATTAACTACATGGAATCTGAAATGAAATAACATGTAAATGAATCATTTCAGTTGTAACTGTCTCAATCAAAATGAGTTTGAACAGAATCCAATGAAATTCCGCAATCACTCAATTAGTTTGTGTACTGGTAGATAATAAGATATGTGTTAAAAATGATTGCGGTATTCTTCCGTAGAATATTTGTAATTGCTGAGAGAATGAGCAATATATGTATGCAGGGCATTGCTGCCAGGTAATTAAGAAATATTTCAGCGATGCTACATTTTTGTACCAGGTGCATTTTATTAGTTTTTCTTCACACTGAGCATTGGTTGTAAAACTGTGTCCAATGCATTGAAATGTATTTCTGCTATGTTATATTACACTCTACTGCCTACATGTACATGTACATGACCACAATTCTTTTTATACACACTCTAGGGTTGACATGACAGTACCATCATATGCTATGCTTGTTTTCTTTACAAATTAGAATTTCTTTGCTTGCTTGATTTTATGACTATGTTTACAAAGTTGCAGGTATCATAAATTATACATGTACGTTACATACCCTACTAAGGCCCCATTGCATAAAAGTTACTATTATAGTAACTTTGCCATCCAGTGGTAATTGTCACGATAACAATGCTAAACAGCCAATCAGAATCAAGGGTATCAGGGCATTGGATGGCAACATGGACTGGAATACATGGAGTAACTTTTATGCAACAGCGCCTTGGTCTGTTTTCTGCAAGAAAAGGAAGAAATGACAATTTGGTTTACATGTATGCATTTCCGATCCCATTGCTGACTGCAAGAATAAAATGTCAGCTAGTTAGCATGTTTATATTTTCTATTAGTTTGGAAAGAGAATCTAATTTTTTTAAAGTAATATAACTTTTACCTCAGAAAGTAAGTACCTATTCAAGCCAATAAGTTAGAATTTCACTGAGAGCTTCATAGCTTGAGAAAAAATTGGGTTGATGTTTGTTGTTCTCTCAAGCATGAACAAAGTATTGTGCAAGATCTTTTGAAACTTCCTGTAGTCCTAGCACCTGTCAAATAGTTTAGTATTACAGTGAATTATGTGAAATTGTGAAATTCACATTGTGAATTATATTGGAGTTTCTATTTCTAACATTCCAATTTTTTTTCTGTTGATCCTTTGTGGCTTTGTCAAAATTTGAAAAATGTTTATCGCAATCTCTCTTAAATTATATTTATTGTTAAAGGGCCCTTGAAATCTTTACAATTTTTAGTGATATCTGAAAGCTGGAAACACAAATTGTATCCTTGACATTTTCAAATCATTCCATCCTTGATATTAAAGGGATTTACATGTACATGTGTAAAGCAAGGTGGGGGGGGGGGGGGAGGGAAATACCCAATTTTCATATGTGACTGGAATCAAAGCTTCATTGATTTCCATGTAAATTTACAAAATACATCACTGAAAAACATTAGTTAGGGACATACGCATTTTCTTTATTTAGTGATAAAGTAGAACAGTGACCATCACTTTGGGGGAATTTACTGAATACTTAAAGACATTAGTTTAAAAAGTTATAAATTTTGATGTACAGTATGTTCTGAATATTTTTCTTGTTCGTATGGAAAAAAAAACAATTGGAAGAAAAAATGTGAACAGGGTAGGAAATGTATATTTGTTATGTTTTTAGGGGTGATCTTTTTAGCCATATTGGGGTGAGTGGATTTTTGAAGGGCTATTTCTCTCAATTTAAGGGCTACTTTTTCAGGATAACAAGCAATTATGCAGTACAAGCAAATATCATTATTCTGCTATAGTTAGAATATTGATTTTTTTCTGAATGATCTTGAATATTGTGACATATCGTGGGGGAACTGTAGAAAGAATGGCCACCACAAATCATGCATGGGGGGATTTTGCATCTATGCATTACATTGCTACAAAAAAAATGAATCTTGCCGTTTAGATGTGAATTTTTGATTAATCTGTTAGAATATTTTTACAACATATTACAACAAATGCATACTGTCAGTATCAATGTCTCATTTAATTTATATTGTGATATTATAAGTGTATTTATGATGTAGAATTTGTGTAAATTGAGTTGTTTTTTGTTTGATATTGATTGTATTTTTATGTAAATGATTGTAAAGGGTAATGCAATCTGGCTTTTCAGCCGCTGTAGACACCCTTGTTGAATTAAACCGTTTTAAATTTAAAAAAAAACCCGGCCGATTCCATAAATTTCTATCTTTTCTTTCCATAACAGCTGTGAAATGCAACCCAGATGCTCATGTTCTGAAGCTTCTTGCAGGCTTAAACATTGGCTTTGACTGTGCCAGCAAGGTATGCCAATCAGATAGACAATTCTGATAAACATCCCTACCTGCATTATTCATAACACTGGATTTTGATGGGTTTTTGTTTCTCAAATGAACGAGCATTTATTAAGAGTGGGGGGGGGGGGTCAAAAGACAAATTAATTGTATAATGACATAGATGATTTTGGTAAATATTAATGGTAAAGGGGGGGGGGGGGTGAAACAGACAAGTTATACAATGATATTGATGACACTAGTACATGTAAATGGTAATGGTATGGGGGGGGGCTGAAAGAGATAAATTATGACGAGAGATGAAAGTAAAACGTAACTACTGTTATGAAACTGTCTGTCAGGGAATTTAGAGCCCTCACAAATCTAGCTCTATAAAAGCTTTGAAAATCTGATGTTATTGTCCTGAAAACTAATTACTGATGATTATGAAGTAACTGAATTATATATTATATGCTCATCATCTTGGGTTAAGTTTTAAAGCTATTGGATTTTAGCTGAAAGAAGATTTACGGTATTTACAACAAATGTAGTCTAGAATCAAATATACAGGTGATATGCATCAGTGCTCTTGATCTTCGATGATACTACTCTAAGTGAATTCAGAGACTTTAATATAAATTTGTTTTAAAGCTGGCCTTAATCACTTCTTCCCAATCAGCATTTTACATTTCAAAATTGAATGTTGATACATCTGAAATGAGAATCATTGTGTTAAGTTTGCCAAGAATATTTGAAAAAAAATTATTATAAAGGTGATTTTGTACTTTCCGTCACATTGCTGCTTTGAAGAATTTATTTGTTTCTTGCAAGCAATTTTTTTTACTTCCTTGTTATCAACAATAGATCATGCACTCGGGCCGTAACGTTATGCACAAAACATGTAGAATTTTTTCCTGTTTCTCTGTGTGTAATTGGCACTGGCCAGACCTGATGATGTAGACCGTGTATAATGAAAGGTGGAACCATCACCCGTATTCTATTTATCCTGCAGAATGTAATAGATATTTCATTTCCATCCATTTTCAACAATGCGAAACTATAAATATTTTATGGCCCTAAGCAATGGTTCCTACCCATTTAAAGCCATGTCTAGCAAATTTCCAGCCATTTTCAAACAATTGGGAGGAACCCCTGTATTATGTATTACGTACTATGTGCGCTTATGAATGTTATTTTAGGCTATCCGAACAAGCCTGATGAGCTTTCATTTGGTCCACCACTATTTTAAAATATATTTTTACATTGCTTTGTATATATTTTAATTTTGTGGAAATAAATGAAAAATGAAATCCTCTGACCTTTATCCCTATCATCTTATTCCTACAGACTGAAATCCAGGAGATACTCAAGATTGGTGTGTCTCCTTCCCGGATCATCTTTGCCAACCCCTGCAAACAACGATCCCATCTCAAGTACGCAGCCGAGAATGATGTGCGTCTTATGACCTTTGACAACGAAGCAGAGCTGCTCAAGGTCAAGAAGGTCTTCCCTGATGCCAAGTAAGTATTACGTAATTTACCATCAGTGTGTAAAGTAGGCTCCCAGGGCTCAACACTGTTACTGTTAACGCTTGTTAACGCTTGAGGTCGACGGGTTAATATTTTGGTGCAACGGGTATAAAAACCGGCAAATATTTTTAATTACAAGCGAAAGTTGCTTGTATCGCAGCCGTTCCTATGTACAAATTTATATCTGGAGCAAGCATGTTTATGTAGAAAGGGGATGCGTCCTTCAATGTAATGTCCTTGATGAAGCAATTGCAGTGGCACTACCGTATCTTTGTCCAGCTCCAACAACTGTATGCAGGGAGTTGATTCAAAACTCATGCCGAGCATGTTACAACCCCCTCTTGTGTGTTTTTTAAATGGTATTTAAATGTTTTGAATACAGTCATAGATATGAGTATCGCACATACCCCCAAATTGTTATAATAATAGGCATTCATATAGCGCCCTCTATCTACATGTAGATGTTATTTATTCCGAGGTGCTTTGTTATTGCCCCAAATTTAGCTTGCGCTGCCTTTTAGCACTCAATGCATTCTAGGAATTAATCCTGCCGGGTACCCATTCACCTCACCTGGGTTAAGTGCAGCACAATGTGGGTTAATTTCTTGCTGAAGGAAATCATGTCATGGCTGGGATTGGAACCCATGTCCCTCTGATTGAAAGACGAGAGTCGTAACCGGCAGTTGTTTGATATCTTACGAATGTATTTGGCGGGTACAGTAAAATTGTGAAATCATTTTCCTGGAATCGCAATTTGATCTACTTGTTTTTTTAACTGCCAAACAAAATTTCTTTTATGTAGCAATTTTTACATAGGACTACAGAACATTTTTGAAAGCTGTTTACATCCAGAAATGCTAATCAAAATCAAGACGTAAACCTATTGCCTGAACACATGAAATGAACCTTGTTTTATGTTCTGACATGGACAGGCTTGTTCTTCGTATCCTAACTGATGATTCCACTGCCCAATGTCAACTGGGTCTCAAGTTTGGCTGCCATCCTCGTCATGCCCCCGCTCTGCTTCGTACCGCCCAAGACTTGGAGCTTGATGTCGTTGGAATCAGGTAAGAATGACAGAGAAGAGTCTTGCTCAGAATTCAATGTTATGCTGTCAACCTATTGAATAATTTGATTTCATTATATTGTTAATACACTTTATGGCTTTAGCCCAATGAATAAGATAGATCAATGCGATCTTAATTACTGGGTTGAAAGAGATAAATTGTATTTACAACATAATGAATCTCCCCAGCAAGTCTTTAACATTCTAATCTGATTTGTGCTTATGACATTGACATTTCCATTGATTTTTTTTGGGGTAAAAAAAATGCTCAGGGTCTTGTTACAAATACAAAGAATAAACTGTTTTGTTAACTTTGCCATCTAATGTAAGTTACCATGGTGACAATGAGTAATAGCCAATCAACATCAAGGATTTCATGAAAGACACCATTGGACTGGAATTTCATCTAAGAAATAATATTTGAAAGCAAGCATGCATGCTTAGAAGAGACAAGAAAACAAATGGAAAATTGAATTTTTTCTTCTGTTTTTGTTTTGTGTGTTTTTGCCATTACAGCTTCCATGTTGGCAGTGGATGCCGCGACCCCATGACCTACATTGAGTCAATCCGTAATTCCAAGGAGCTTTTTGACTTTGGCAATGACCTTGGTTTTAAGATGAACCTCCTTGACATTGGAGGGGGATTCCCCGGCCAGGATTCGGCACCAATCAAATTTGAGGAGGTATGTAGCCAACTGGATTTTAAATTTGACAAATAGATTTCATAGGGATCTTATCAATGGGCTCATAATTCTTTTTTTTATATATGCCACTTCTACAGGACATTCCAAAATTTCATCAGAAACATATAAATATAAATATGTGTGAGACCGTTTACAGGCCATCATCATGTCGTAGAATTCGAAGATTTCAAAATTAAATCTCTGATAGAATGTTATTCTCTCCATCAGATGAAATTAACAGAAGCTAGTCCATAAGGAACTTGATGGAAAAAAGGACAGTGATAATGACTGATAATTTTGATTTTTTACTGAGGCTGTATCAGTTCCTTCCATTTAGTTAGAGTCAAGCTCAATTAGTTATTGTATCTTGTTGATATATTAGTTTGCGACAGTCATCAACCAAGCCCTCGCGGAGAACTTTCCCGTAGGTTGCGGAGTGCGTGTGATTGCTGAGCCCGGTCGTTTCTACGTCGCCTCTGCCTTCACTTTAGCTGTCAACATCACTGCTAAGCGAATGGTAGCTAGAGATGTCCCAACCTTCAAAGTCCCCGAAAGCGAAGGTAGGCTTCCATTGGTACAATGAGGCGGGGTGTGTTGGGACTTTTTTTGGTGGGGGGGAGCAAGTTTATTCTTGTTGAAGAATTTCATTCGGATAGCAGAGAGAAATAGCTAAAACATGTTGCAAAATCTCATTGCCTGCCTGGTTTTGCTATGTTAGTAGTAGATATACAATAATAAGTTTCATTCTTCCTAGAGTAATGTCTGTCATTGTCTGGATGTGTATTACAATCAACTCCTTATAAGTCCAAGTGATGTAATTCATGTCATTTGTTCTTGTGTAGATTTTATTAAAATTAAACCTGATACTGGTCAACTTTTTAAGTTAAAGCAATTTTTTTGTGTGTGTGCAGTTACTAACAGAACTAATCACTATATTCCTGAAATCCCAGTTACGTAACCTGATTATCCATCACCAGTACAATGGCAATTCCATGAAATATTCACCATATTCTGCATCCAGCCATTAATTTATCTATTCTTACTTCACATAGCAAACTGCTCAAGCAATGATGATTTGAGAGCATGACAACTTGTCATATTAACTTCAAACAGAAACAAAGTTCCCAACTTATTCATGGTCGGTCTTCCATACCTTACAGAATATTTGCACAAGTATAATGGGAATGTCTTTTGTTTCACTGACAGATATTGTGGCCAACACCATAGCTCCCTCTAAGTGCGATGAGCCTGCCTTCATGTACTACGTCAATGACGGTGTCTACGGCTCATTCAACTGTCTTCTCTTTGACCATGCTGAAGTCGAACCTACCCTTCTAAAGGTGAATATTCGGTCATCCATACAGTCTTTCATCAGTGTCTCCTTTGTTCATTCATTCATTCAGCTCCCCCCCCCCATCCTTCCCAAGTGGTGACACAACATTTGCTCCTGTCGTCATATCTCAGCGGGTATAGGGTTAGAGTTAGGATTGTAATAGTGTTTTTGGTTCAGAATAATATAAAGATATGGAGTAGAGTTAATTAGGTTTTATGTTTGGCTTAACACATAGATTTCAGATCGGAGCAATTGCTGCCATAGAAAACGTAATGGAACCCCCAAGACAACAAAGCATTTATTCATTCACAATTTCCAAGGCCACTAACATGGACATGGACACCAATTAATAATTTCCTATATGTTATCTATTTGGTGGCTTCAGATTATTGAATTATACATTCAACAAAGAGATATTAAAAGAGAGGGAGAGAAATTGCTTTATATTTCAAAATCACATATTCATCATACTGCGAGCATGTTGAATTCAGTTATGAAGACGAGAGTGGTTGGGTGTTCCACTTGTTCTGTTGAAATGATGACCCAGGAATTGCCGTCTGAAATATGAAATGATGGTTCAATCCAACCCTGATCAACAAAATGAACAAAGTTTTGAAAAATTTCTTGCAAGGTTTCATCAATTGTATCTTGGTGATAATATATGTCAACTAGGAATTAAGAGAATTTTCCGGGGGGGGGGGGGGGGGGGGGGAGAAGATGTGTAAAACTTTAAAGAAAAAACTTGAAGCAAGGTAGTGAAGCAATCAAACTTGTCATGGGGACATTTTTGCATTTTCATAAGTGACATTGAAGGAGTTTTTGCATGCCCCACCCTTTCCTACTACATACGGCCATTTCAGGGATCAATCTTTCTATCTGCTTGATTTAATTCCATTGCCAGCTTGACTAGCAATCTCGGATCTTTGTGAAATGTTTTCATCTATAAAACACATCAGATAGATTTTCCCTAACTGAAAACTACGAATGCATTATCTTTGGTAAACCTTTTTTAGGAGCGTGTTGGGGACGTCCAGATGTTCTCCACCAGTATCTGGGGGCCATCTTGTGATGGTTTGGATCGCATCATTGAGAACCATCTCATGCCTGAGCTGGAAGTTGGAGAATGGCTTATCTTTCAAGGTAAACTTTATTCTTTGTATTTTCCCCTATTTGTTGAAGTCTGAACATTTTTTTTAAATAGATTATGAAAAGCAAGTGTTATTTTGACTTTTCTAAGATAAACCTGAATGAAACAGATCTGTAGTCCTAATGTAGGTCTGTGTGTATGAAATATTGGTTAAAAATGTATTTTTATACAGGTGTTATTTTTTTAGAGTGTCCTCACAAAAACTTCAACACTTTAAATTTATTTGTGTAACAAGAAAATTGAATGCAAGTAGGACGAGCTAAACTTATACAAATTTAAAGGTTGAAAAAAATTTGCATCCAAAGCGAAAAAGGTTTAATGTATGACTAAAAGTATTGTAGAGATTTTTTTCTTAGGTATTAAAACCTGCTTATCAATCAAATTCTTAACAAAATTAGCACAAATGTGAGTTTATTCATTAATTGTTGTTTGTCAATATTTGTAGAGAATTGAACAACAATGTGGTATATCCTCTCACCAAATCTGATCACTACTGTTGTTTAGTTTTATTTCCGTAAGATTAAAAACATACAATTGTACAAATAAAAATGAACAGTATATACAAGCAAGATAAAATGATGGCTGGTAGCCCATATTCAGCTGCAACTATATTTGTTGCTGGTCTTCCATGGGGCCAGTGCAATCACTAAATTAAGATATACAGTTGTCCTCAAAATTATTCATACCCTTGTTGATATTTGTGATTTTTCATGTTTGTGATGAAATGAATGCATTTTATCAAGTTTCTCTAAGATTTATGTGTGACCTACTAGTGAAAGAATAACAACAATGCACAATTCAAGAAATTTCTCTTTTCAGGGGTATTTTATTCATAGATATTCAAACAATGTCATGTTCAAAATTATTCATACCCTAGGTTTTCTGAGTCCAATGTCTTTCATTAATAGTCAATAGCATAGCCTTTGTTCTTTACGACTGCTTCTAGACGATTCCTGTAAGTGTCCACAAGCTTCCTGCACGTCTCCTGCGGGATTTTGGCCCATTCTTCCTTGGCGTAGGCCTCAAGCTGGGTCAGGTTGGTCGGGTTCCTAGCCATCACTGACTTTCAGGTCTCGCCACAAGTTCTCGATCGGATTCAGGTCAGGACTCTGACTTGGCCATTCTAGGACGTTGACATCATGGTCCTTGAACCATTTCCTCACCAGCTTGGCGGTATGCTTTGGGTCATTGTCTTGTTGGTACTTCCAGTTGGGGCCAAGCTGGAGTTTTTCGGCAGATTCCTTCAAGTTATCATCAAGGATCTGGATGTAATCCTCCTTTTTCATGATTCCTTTGACTCTAGCGAGGTTCCCTGTGCCACTGGAAGAGAAACATCCCCATAGCATTATGTGCCCACCACCATGCTTGACAGTTGGCACAGTGTTCTTTGGATTGTATGCTCCCCCTTTCTTCCTCCAGACGTATTCAACATCCATATGGCCAAATAACTCCAACTTCGTCTCATCAGACCACAGGATGGTTGACCAAAAGCTTGGATTTTGCTTCAGATGACCTCTAGCAAAGGCCAGTCGAGCCTTCCGGTGTTTCTTCCTGAGCAACGGTGTCTTCCGAGGCCTGCGTCCATGGAGACCTCCTTTGTGCAAGACTCGCTCGATGGTGGACGGGACACCTTCGTCCCTGACCGGTCAAGCATTTCAAGTAGGGCCTTGGTTGTGGTCCGGAGGTTGTTGTTGACCTCTCTGCAGATTTTCCTGGCAAGTTTAGGGGACACCTTGCACTTCCTGCCACGCCCACTAAGGTTCTTCACAGTGTTGTACCTCTTGTGCTTCTTGATTACGCTCTGGACTGTTGCCACATGTACGTCATACTGTTTTGAAATGGCCTTGTAACCTTTTCCCTCAATGTGGGCATTCACAAGAAGTTGCCGTAGGTCCTCACTGAGCTCCTTCTTCTTGGCCATGATTATCAGAGACTGAGAATAACCAGAATGCTTTCCTGTATTTATACCCTTTTAAAAAGATGCCATTTTCCATCATTGTTTAATGGCTTGTTTAACAAAGAGGGTATTTAATTCATTGGAACATCTTGAAATAACTATAGAACAAAGAATAGCACATTCCCAGACAGTGAAAATAATGCGCATTGTCATAAAAGGACATTTTTGTTGAGGTATTGGCAAGGGTATGAATAATTCTGAACAAGTGCAAAAAATAACTTTCGACCCTATCTATTATTATGCTAATGAAGACTTGCCAGCTCATATGTCAAATCATGCATAGCAACAAGCAGACAAAAGATACAAAGAAAGTTACATCATAATAGCTTTTACAAGTAAAGAATCTACCAAAGAATGTTTTTCCACAAGGGGTATGAATAATTTTGAGGACAACTGTAGCTGCACTTTGTTTCACAATGTCAGAATGACTCTGAAGATTGAGATATCTTCTTTGATTCTGAGCACTGAACTGCCATGATTGTTGATGTGATGACCCAGGAATTGCCGTCTGAAATATGAAATGATGGTTCAATCCAACCCTGATCAACAATTTCACTCTCATTCTGGCCGAAAAAAAATCCATGGGGCTCTTTAAAAAAAAAAAGCCCCTTTCACAATTGGTGGTGTGACTGGTTACAACTGCTGTGATTGTGTGTAACATATATTGTGACCTAATGATCGCGCAAGCAATTGTGAAAACCCCTTTAGGTAGACTTACACCAAAAAAAAAAAACTTAAATGTGGGAGGCCAAAACTGAGTTCCTACCTTTTTTTTCCAAAACCTTGTACAAAAAACGATAGAATTACCATCTAATTGTGATTTCTTGCATGGTCAGCCCCCTACTTTCAAAACTGTTCCGCAGCCCGTGAATTATATGATAAAATCCTAATGAAACGTCATTTGATCAGGTATAGTTAATATTTTTTATCCTCTTCTTTCTTACAGACATGGGAGCCTATACTATGTGTGCCAGCTCTGAATTCAATGGCTTCAAACGACCCATCTTATATTCCATCATATCCAAGGAATATCTGTAAGTAATGTGTAACTCATTGATGTTGAAACTCTGGAATGAATTACATTGTGTTGGATGTAGGTTTCGTGTTGTTCATGTGTGAAAGCAATGCAAGATTCCTCCACCCAAGATCCTCTACATCACAAAATCATGTTATGGTATCACACACTGAGGAGACTAGGGTAGATCTCTCTTGCATAGGTCATTTACAATGAATTGAGATGATTTGGAAGATACTAAGGAAATTCACCACAAACCAAGAGTAGAATATATGGTCTCACAAATATAGCAATTTTTGTTTTTGATGCAGATTATTTGAAAGCGATATCTGAGCAGTTTCAATTCCATATTATCTTTCAGTGCCAGCTTTTTACTCATGAGTTTCAAAGTCTCTTGTTATGTTTTGGTAAATCCCCAAAAATGTGTAGCTGGCACTATTTAACTTGTACTACATTATATAAATGTGTACATCCTTAATCTTTTATGGTGTAGATGGTATGAAATTTGGCATGATTTTTTTTTAATTGAATTTCATTTTGATATTGATCCTGACCCAAATAAAAATGTGATATGTAATACCATCTTCTTATAAAACCTGTTTATCGAGAGTCGAATGGGCAGAAAAATCAAGGATATGATCTTCTAATTTACAAAAATTGAATCTGTATGTGAAGTGTTTTAACGACATTTTGAAGGAAAAATGGGGGGGGGGGCACATTGCCAAAATATTTAACTCAAATTTTCACTAGTAATTAGTAGTCACTACAACTTTCAAATTTTTGGAATGGAAGATGATTATTCACACTTGTTTCTCTTTGTTAAAGCTTTAATTTAAAGGACAAGTCCACCCCCCCAAAAAGTTGATTTGAATAATAAGAGAGAAATCCAACAAGCATGATACTGAAAATGTCATCAAAATCGGATGTAAAGTAAGAAATTTGTGACATTTTAAAGTTTCGTTTAATTTCACAAATTATTGATATTCACATCCTGGTTGTAAGTTGGATGTAAATTAAGAGACTGATGATGTCATCCACTCACTTTTTCTTTCGTATTTTATTATATGAAAAAGGAAACATTTTAATTTTCTCCTCATTGATTAATTCCTCCCTGAACTTGTGGAATCAGCATTGTTTAATGATATAAGGTTCAGTCAAGTTGGGCCTTGTCAAATCTGTAAAAAAATGAAATATTGTATAATTCAAACAAAAAAGAAAAGAAATAGTGAGTGAGGGACATCATCAACTGTCTCATTTTCATGTTATTGAGTTGTGCATATGACTGATTTTTGAAAAATAAACGAATCTTTCAAATGTCATAACTTTCTTATTTTACATCCGATTTTAATGAAATTTTCAGCGTTATGCTAGTTTGATTTTTCTCTACTTACTCAAATCAACATTTTTCGGGATGGAATTGACCTTTAATGAAGAAACTTAGCCAATTAAAAAACATTTAAGGCATCTGTTGATTGGACTGTAACTTGCGTCTTCTCTGCATCTGGCTATTGTTGCAAGCAATGTGAATGCAAGAAGACAATCTGTGGCATTCTAGTCAAATGAATTTCTGTTTCTCCCATATCCCCAGGTCCATCGTAGAGCACATCACTGACCAGCCTAAGCCACGTAACAGCTGCAAGGCTTCCTTCACTCAGCTGGCTACATCACCACCAAGAGGCTTCTTTGATGAGAACAGCTGCTTGGTTGATCTCCCAGATCCACCCTACGATGACATCTACAGTTTGGTGGATGGTGGCGCCTGCCGAGAGATCGCTGCAGAGATTTGACAGTTCCTCAACAACAAAAACATATCCAGATACCCAAGATCCTAAGTCTCACTCTGATATTCTTGATCGGTAGCAGTTGGTTTCCTTAACAAAAGAATGTCATATTATTCTGTAATGTCATGCTTTATACTTTCTTGTTTTCCTGTGATATATATATATATATCCATGGTAGTTTAAGTTGTGATTAGCTCCTTTAAGAATGCTTGATTGATGTGCGTTATATCCCTCCATATCAAGTTCCTTTGTCTTTTATTAGCCTATATCAATATGATCTTAAAGAGAGTAATTGCCAAGATGTGTTACTTGCTTCAATACATGTAACACATGTTGAAAACCCCTTTCTTTCTGAACATTAGTAACTTAGCAGTTCTTTCCTTTATAATTATGTGTCTGTATATATACCAACTGGAACTATATTTGTTGTGGTGTACTGTAGAAAAATAAGAAGCAGCTTACCTTAAAATAAATTTGTTGTGTCTTGGTTATATTACATCAGTAGGACTGGTATTGTAATTTATTTATATTTGGATTTCGTTTTTGTGGATTTTTAAAAAAAATAGAAAATATATGTCATATACAATGGATGCTATCAACAATGAAGTGCCAGAAAAAGAAATTGCCTCCTACTCGCGTTTATCTTTTTTGATTCTCTGGAAATTTTCAAATTCCGGATTGAAGGCAAGGCACATTTTTCACGTATGAAAACTCAAACAAAACAGAATTTCAGGTCTTATTTTTGACAATCTGCAAATTAGCATTAATTGCCGATTGCGAGTAATTGTGATGGAGGATTCTTTGATGTTTTCTATTAAAAATAGCAAAACGTATTTGATATGAGCATTTATATTATATGATTCTTAAGCCTCAAAGGATTATTTCAGGTTATTGATGTATGATGGTATTGTGGATATACAACATTTAAAATTCAAGAGAAAAATTATTTGTCTGATGTTCCCACCAATGAATGAGAATTGATGCTTTCTTTTACAGTCCTACCTGTAATGATTTTACTAGTAAGAGATATTTGCTTTAGTTTCATCTATGCTGCTATATTTCATGCTAAGATTCTTCATTGGTGTACAAAAATAAGCAACTACTAATCATATGAATTATAAATTAACAGAATTATTGGAATTGAAATTGACATGTTTGATGTCTTATGTATGCTTTTCTTTTATTTAGGGCATGTTGTATAATTTTCTTTCTGAAAGTAATTTAGTATTAATTAAGTGAGATCAGTATTATGCATTGAGTACACTGTCCTGTTCTGAATGTTAAATGGTCAGAACTGGAAACCAGGCATTACTAAACAAGTTTTATGAATGACAGGTAATATTTGATTAGTTGAATATATATCGTTATCAATGTATTTGTGAGAATTTGATGTTAAAAGTTAAATGCTATTATTCAATCCTTTCTCTAGGTTATTTTGGTATGTTCTTTGTAAGAAAAAAAAGTATTAATGAAAGTAGAGCATAAATTGTTAGTACAGTCCATTTCCTCTCATATTGTTGAAGCATTTAGGGGACAATTCAATATGAATCAAAGTTTAATTCTATCTACTGGAAAGCCTTTCAAACTTGACATATCTAATCTTGGCTCTTGGCTCCATATATTTCATTTATCTGCAACATGGTTATACTCTCGTATTGCATGATTGGCACATATAGTGGTTGAATATATATATCCTTGTATTACAGGAATGTTTCATTTTGTGGCTATCTGCTCTATGATAATTTTAATCTAAAATTTTTCTTTCATTTAAGAGACAATTATTTTTGGTTTACAGTTTACTCCATTGTAGCAGGAATAAATGGTTGGCTTATTATCACAAATGATATTTTGTGTGTGAGTGTGTAATATCAGTCAGTGAGAACTAAATTGTGAGGAACATTAAAGGTCAAGTCCACCTCAGAAAAATGTTGATTTGAATCAACAGAGAAAAATCAGACAAGCACAATGCTGAAAATTTCATCAAAATCAGATGTAAAATAAGAAAGTTATGACATTTCAAAGTATCGCTTATTTTTAACAAAATAATTATATGAACAAGCCAGTTACATCCAAATGAGAGAGTCGATGATGTCACGCACTCACTATTTCTTTTGTTTTTATTGTTTGAATTATATACTATATTTCAATTTTTACGAATATGATGATTAGGACCTCCTTGCTGCCTGAAGCACAAAATGTTAAAATAATGGAATTCCACGTGTTAAGGGAGGAATGAAACTTCATTTCACATGACAATGACGAGAAAATAGAAATATTTCATATAATAAAATACAAAAGAAATAGTGAATGAGTGATGTCATCAGTTCCTCATTTGCATACCGACCTGGATGTGCATATAACTGTTTTGTGAAATGAAGCGAAACTTTAAAATGCTATAACTTTCTTATTTTACATCCGATTTTGATGAAATTTTCAGTGTTATGGTTGTTGAATTTTTCTCTATTGATTCAAATCAACATTTTTCTGAGGTGGACTTGACCTTTAATCATTGCTCCACCATTAGCGAGGTTGTCAAGACTGGAAGTCTTGCGTCACACGACGATGATACAACATTTGCTCCTGCGACAATTGCTCCGGGCTTTATTTTGTCTAAGAGGGCAAGGTCACTTTTGTAGGGGTTTATATTATGTTTAGGGTGGGTATAGTGTTAAATCCAGATTGGTGTTTCGTAAAGCTGTCCGTAAGTTAAGAGCAACTGTACAAATGACTGGTGATCCTATCTTGGAGCTAAATCCACACCAATGAGGCTTGGGTGTGCATATTTCACTTCAAGAAAGGATCAACAGTCATTCCCAAAGTCACTCATTACTTACGAACAGCTCAATGAAACATGTCCCAACAGCATTGAAGTTATTGGATAAGTGTGTGGAATTTATAGCAGACCAATAAGCCAGTTCGTAGCTACAATGCGCATGTTCAGAGGAAGGTCATTTGTACTAAAGTGACATGGCGGTTTAAATTTAATGAGATAAGCACCAACTTTGATGTCTTGATTATCTGTCTTTAAATTACTTCTTTTTGTCTTCAAAGCCTTTAATAACCAGATGCCAAAATATATCAAAGATAGCCTTTCTTCCCGTAGACCAACTCGCCCTAATCTCTGTTCATCTAAAGACCCATATTTGCTTGCCATACCCAAAACTCGTACAAAATCAGGTGATCGCACATTTAGTGTTACTGCTTCTAAAGAATGGAACAACATACCCACTTTCATTAAATCATCAAATTCTTCAGATCAATTCAAGAAACTTCTAAAAACATACCTCTTTTCCGATTAATTTCTTTTGAATGTATTTTTATTGTAATTATTACGTACTCTCTGTTTTAAACTCGTTTGTAAACGCTGTGATATAGTTAACTATGGAGAGCGTACTAAATGCTAGTTATTTATTATTATTATTCATATATTCTTTTGAATTGTGTTTTTCATTCACATGATGGCATCCACACACAAAAAACAGTGCGTCCACGAATGACTGGTATATTTCACATTTTGCCAAGTACATTGTGCAACATCCTCTAATATGCATTGAAAGTAAAAATGCAACAAATACCTTTATAGAGTGTTCATTGATGTGCTATTCTCGTCACCTGGTCTATTCAATTTTTTCATCCCACTATGTAAGGCATGCATACGTAATATCTTGCTTTGAAATCTGCCTACCTTAATGAAAGGTCATTTGACCAAAATTGTCCATGAAGTAACTACGAACTGGTCTATTGTCGCTGGGGCAAATGTCCCAGAACACACATGGCTACTGGATGTTGAGGCCACCCTTTACTCCCGGGGGGGCCACTTACATTGACGAGTGGATACCATGCGCGACCAAAAAAACACGTAAAAAGGATGTCCTTTTCACGATAGGGCACGTTACGTACGTAACGTGAAAAGGGTGTCAAAAATACAAAAATAATGAAAAAAGGGTATCTATTTCGCTAGGAAAATTACGTGTTTAGGGTCGAATTTGCGGGGATGATAAAACAAAATTAAAATGTTTTATAAAGGATGTCCTTTTTGCCCCAACACTACGTGTTTAGAGTCCTATTTGCGCGAGGTGTAGAAGGTGGGGTCGTACTAAACCAAATAACATAAGGTAAAGCCGACTGAAAGGGCCCGTTACAATAAAACATTCCTGTACTTGTTTAGGGGTTCATTTCAGGGAATATTTGCCAAGAGTATCGTTTTGTTTCCAATACTTGTTAAGGGTAGGGTTTCACACGCCAATACTTGTTAAGGGGTGCATTTTCAGAATATGGAAATTACGTGTTTAGGGTGCTTTTCGAGACCCCATGGTCGCGCATGGTATCCACTCGTGAATGGAAGTGGCCCCCCCGGGCCTTTACTCCTATCATTGTACAAAAATGGTATGATAAAGCTTGGCAACGTGCCTTTGTATACCCAGAGATACAATGAGATCATGGCATTGATTTTCGTAATCGGCGCCACAGTCGATTACTGATCTTTATGTTACCATAGAACTATTATAGCTCTATGATGTTACCGTGCCGAGTGTTAGAGGCAAGATGGAGACATCAAAGTGAAGATGAGAAAGAGAGAGGAGAAAAGGAAGGTGATAAGAGAACATTTTATACATGTAATCAAGATGTTGAATATTCATTTAATAAGAGCAGAAAATTATGAAAGCAAGGGTGTTTGTTTGAATGAAATTGATTAAAAGGTATATATATCTATAATATTAATGTCGAAAATCTGACTATCTGACGGTCAATAGGACTGGGTCGCCCAATAGCCACTTACCCGTCTCTGTGGTCTAGTGGTTAAGGCACCGGCGTTCAAAGCTGGGGGCCAGGGTTCGATTCCCGGCAGAGACATTTTTTCGGCATCACCAATTTTTCCAAAGGGTAGATAGCTCTGGGGAACCTTGATTTAAGCTACGCCTGCCATTGGTCTCTTCAACCATTTACAATATTTTAATAAAAGTGTTGCGAAAGCTGTTGTACATGTATAACTTTACACACATATCCTTTGATCACCTCTATAAAGGGAATAGAGGGGATCAAAGGATAGTAGGAGCATGGCAATTTTTAAAACGTCTCATGCTCATTCTCTCCCTCTCACCTCCTTCACCCCATTCTGCCTATGCACTCCAGGGGGCCGTAAGACAAAACTAAGCAATGATCTTAGAAAATTTTTCTACGATTGATTCTATTGGCTGCAATGCACAATCGTGAATATCAAGTGCTCGATCAATCTCTAACGATCTGCATATGTTCAATTAATGTTAATTTCAGTCTGGAGTACCACCCCTATGCATGAGTAGCGAACTTCTTTGGAATTTATTTCTCACTGATTTATTTCTCAGAATTCAAGGAGGAAGCCCGTGCTCGGAGGAAGAAGAGGGGGGGGGGTCAGCTATAGGGTCGTGCAACTCTTTTTATAACCCGCGTATAATTCGTCACCACTTTTTGGCGACAATCTTCGGCCCCGAATGTGCCCCTCTGATGTGGCACCCAGGCGCATACTCCTTTCTAGTGACTCATTTTCTCAAGCTATTCTAATAATAATAATATCTATAATAGCTCTTGCTTATCCTTCTTCATTTGCCTTACCCTTCCACTATTTTCTCCTCTATTTAGCCCCATTTAGCCATAAGCCTGCCTATAACTTTAAAACAATCGGGGCGTGGTCGCCCTCTGCATGCCCCTCCCCCCGACAACCCCCATTTGTACCGCCCTAGCTATAATTCATATTTATGGAAAGAGGGAAGCCTGTCCAAGGCCCGGGTCCAAGGAAGTCAAAGCAATGAACAATGAACATGGTAAAAATAAAGAAATTACTATGGGATTATAAAGTTCGATAGATGAATTTTCTGATTACTAGTAAATAGTCTGAGAATTTCCATCGTAGATCTCCGTACAGCTGTTCAGTTGCATAATCGAAATCTTGCTCACGCGATTTCCCTGCATGTTGTCATGTCAAAGGTCACGTTATCTCACAAAGCGAAGCTAAGCCGAAGAATCTCAGTTCAGCCGTATTACGGCAGTGTAGTATCAGCCGAAAATTATCATTTTGCCGATGAAATTTGCACCTATAATCTCTCGGATATAGGTAATCATTGACTTTATATATTCTCATAGATAGTTCTTAATCTTAGGTTTAATAGTCGATTACAGAACGAAATTTTAATTGATATCAGTGCAGTATCCTTCGGTTTGCCGCCGCCGGGATCGGGAAAGTTCTCCGCTGATATCAAGTCTGGTTCCGCTGGACAAGATACATGGCGGAGCTAACTGCGCTGCGCGACAGCGTTTGTGAAGAACTGTGGCTGTGTTGTTCTACTATAATAATGTTGACCTGTCCTTGCTTATCAGGAAAATCAGGCAAATTATTGTTCTAACTCTAAGTGAGCTATCGTTGGGTATTCTCTCAGTGACTGAGAGAATTACAGTAATGTCTGCCACAACAATTTTTATTTTAAGTTAACTTAGATTAGAATTTTGGGGCCTTTTGTTTTGCACTTTCATTTTTTGGGATTGAATTTGTTCCAAGGCGAAGATGGTTGGGAAAGGAGAAACAAGATCGGAAGGGGAGTTTGTCCTCTGCAGTATGATCAGTATGCATCATCACTCTAGAATTTATAACTTGTGAACTGGGCAGTGAATGAGGACATTGTCAACTCAAGTGTCCGTCTGTCAGATGACTACATTAGAAACATGTCATTAGAAACTGTGATTAGTCGAATGGATTAGCGTTAGGGCAACGGATCAAAGCTCTGACAGTCTCTGTCTATGTCATGCTTCAGGTTCAAATCCCAAATGTGATTGCTAATAGTAATGTATTTTTACTATAAATTGGTGAAAATTAAAACTATTGATTGTACCTGACAATCGTGAACTTCACTAATAAAACCAAGAAACTTGAATAGATATTAACATTTACTTGATATGTACCCATGTATATTCCATTGAGTGGACAAGAAATAATCTAATCTGTCAGTGAAAATTAACAAATAGGGTTTAAGTCATGATGATTTGAAGCATTAGAAGTTAAACTGGAATTATCACAAAAAGGGCTGAAAATGTGCAATATCGTAGCCGTAGGTAAACGATTCATATTCATGCATGATGACGGATCAGATTTTCAACTCTAGAGGTGAAAAGCAAAGTCTATACTTTTCTGTTAGTAACATACGATTCCCTTTTTTTTTCATGTTGAAAAATTCATCTTCTGAGGACAATAAGGATGAAAGATGATCCCCAATGGCTCTTCAGTTTTCCCTATCAAAATGTGAAGTCAGTTTATTTGGGTTGTGGATGATTTAGAAAAAAATAGAATTGAATTGAATGGTTTATTTATTTCAAATATTCACTGAAATTACATTCAGTTTACAAATATACAGACCTATGAAAAAAAGTACACAACTTGAAATAAAAAAGGCAAATATCAAAATGAAATTGAATACAAAGACATGCCAGTCCTCACATTTGCTCTTGCTCATTCCATAATTCTCATTGTCACATATCCAACATTTGAACACCTTTATTTTGTATTTTGTTCCTTTTTTTCAGGTGTTGCAATGATTGAAATTCTAATAAGTCTCATCCCAGAAGGGCTGGGGTATCCCCTGGTTGTGTCTGCTATACTTGGCTTGTTGCTATACATTCTACTGGGCAAGCCATCATCTATGGTGAGTACAAACTATTTTGTCCTGGTATTCAGGAAATGTTACATACCACTTCATCTTCAATGTCTGCATTATTTTATTAAGTGTAACAAAATTAATAATAGGTAGAAATAGAAGAGTAGAGCTGCCAGTTTAAATTTGTTTGAATTGGCAATTAGTTCCAAACTTGTTTTAAAGATTATAAACTCCCTGTTTCTGTATGGCCAATTTTGCATTAAAAGTTAATTATAAAGCTTTCATAATCAAAACTTAGCTTAAGTTTATGGTTTTCAATTGATGTAGCTATTTGAGCTCAAACAAGTTGAGCAGTGTTATTAACTGATGCTTATTTTACCAAAGTAATCCCTTTTCTTTTCCCTTTCTCAGGGGGGGGGGGGGGTTCATTTTAGGGTTAAGAGAACTCTAAAGACCCACCTTTTTAATTCCTGATATTATGTATTTGTTATTAAATAAGTGATTTGATGTTCAAACGTTACAGAAGAAGCAGAAGACATCGGCCAATCATGTGACAGCACCATCATCACATGACACTGATGTTCTTATCATTGGCTCTGGGATCCTAGGGTCAGCCATGGCTACTGTGCTGGCAAGAGATGGCCGTAAGGTGACCGTTATAGAACGAGACATGAAGGAGCCGGACAGGATAGTTGGAGAGTTGCTTCAACCTGGTGGCTACAGAGCTTTAACTGATCTAGGATTGAAAGGTATGGTTTAATCTGTTCTCTGTGACTATCTATCTCCAACTTTAAACAAGGAAAGGGAGAATTTGCAAATTAATTTCATGCCAACCGATGTGTTGGCTCAGTTGGTAGAGCATCCATCTCAAAACCAGGAGGTCAGGAGTTCAAGCTCCAGCAACGTCAGACCAAAAGACACTAAAAGATTGGAGTTGCTGCTACCCTGTTTTGTATTCAACCATTCAAGGAATAAGGCTACCTCGATCTGGTGCGGCACAGTGGCTGCATTGCCCACAATCAATTGGACAAAAAGAATTTTTGGAGTATTTTTATTTCAAATTTCATTTCAAACAAAACAATGGATTTTCACTTTCAATTCTACGATTTGAATCTGCAACATTGGTGCTGCATCACAATGACAAGTTGCTCATTGAAAGGGTTGCACATTAATTTATATTCTTCCTATTTATTGTTTTAGAATTTAATGCCATTCAGTTGCAAATGTTTACAGTTTCTGTCATGAGGTTTTGTCTTGACTTAACAAACCCAATTATATTATTGTTATAAGTAGGCTATCAACTTTGTTATCAGTAGGCTATCAAAGAAACATTTTCTGGCAGCAGGGCATTTACCCTTATATATTTTTTCAGCACATTTTCGATATGTCTTATTTCAGTAATTTATGAAAGGTTGAATACTGTTCAATTGATGTTCAAAGTCCAGCTACTTGACAATTATCTCAAAGCAAAGGACACAGACCTTTGAAGTGTCACTTAGAAGATAGTGTGAGTTGAATCCCAGGTTTGGCAGTGTATCACACCCGTCACTATGCCTTTGATTATTGGATTATATTAATCCAGCCCTCTACTTCATTTCTTGGTATTGTGAATTGACAGTATGAAATCCAAGTTACAAAAGAAATCAAGGGAATAACTGGAAAGGAAATACAGGGAGAAAAAGTGTTTTCTTTTCTAAATGTTTGTAGTTTGTCATGAAGTGGTAATATTTTTGATAATTTCAAAGCCACATCCTATCATAGATTCATAAACTTTCTAATCAGGGATGCCTTTGTACGTGATGAAATATTCTATGGCATGACAGAAAGAAGGCTTTATTGTTTGGGCAGGTTAAATAACAACGTGATATCAATGTTCTTGTCAGCTTTATCTATTTTAATGTTTAGAATATTGTTTGCTCAAGCACTTGTTCATAATTGATAAGATAGTTCATACATGTGGCCAAAATCGTACGATAATTGTTTGTGCTAATGAGACCGAAATGTTCGTTTTTATCATTCCATAACCTACATTACTCCATCATTCCTTTTACATCATAGTTTGTAAAAGTCTAATAAACCATTTGTTTCCTTCAAACCATAATAACAAATGTGCTATAGAATTAACTTACCACACTTCAGCTGTCTTTGAAATCAGACAAAAATGCTTTTCACTAATAATCCCGAGATCATAATGACATGCAGGCCAAGTAATAATAACTTTCAATTTCACTGATGACCTTTTCTTGTACAAATATAAGGATCATTTGTCTGGATGCATGTTTAAATGCAAAAGCCTGAGTGTATGAAGCCCTTCACTTAGAGAAATCTTTCAAAATAATGTTTTCATGTATTCAATTCATTTCGATTCTTTTTTTCCATTCCATAGAAAAAAGTTACATCAACAGACCTAAATATGGTAATCAAAGTACAGTAATAAGATATCTAAAACATGATTAAAAATGGAAAATGGCTAATGTAAAAAAAAAACCTTAGATGGTTTGTCTTGACAGCCACTACATCATTAAATATTTGTGTAGAAAAAGAATATATCTTTTCAATTTTTTTCCCATTAATTGCGTTGATCCCTTTCTGTGTGTGTGTGTGTGTGGGGGGGGGGGGGTCCATTGCTTCTTGCTCTATGGATTAGTTTACCCTTAGTTCCCCCCTTTCTGTAATCTTTTTTTTTTGCATTGTGACATCCAGAGGTCCAAAAATCATTCTTGCCATTGAATTCCTGTGGGTCATGACCACCAGCAGAAAAGTGATTATAGAAAGCACTTTTTTCTTACTTTGTAATTTGTCTGTAGATTGAGTTGAATTCAAGTCTCTTGTCTCTTGTCTCTTTCTCCTTAACTTTACGATGTAATATATCATTTTTAATCCACACTTTTATTTTTCTTTTATTCTAGATTGTGTAGAAGGCCTTGATGAACACACGGTCAAAGGTTACGTCATTCATGATCTGAAGTCTGGCGCTCAAGTTGTCGTACCATATCCCACGGACAAAGACTCAGGATCTGCAATCACGGGTCGATCATTCCATCATGGCAGGTTTATTATGGGGCTTCGGAAGGCCGCACTCGCTGAAGAAAGGTGGGTGTCTGATGCACTGCTTTATTTTTTTAATGGATTGAAAATGAAAATAAAAGTTAGATACATATGACAGGGTTCCCAGCCCATCAGGGAAATTAGGGAAAATTATTTTACTTTTTCCAGTCTGGGAAAAATCAGCGAATTCAATTAAAAAATACCTCAAATCAGGGGAAAATGCCACAAATATTAAAGGGAAAAATCAGGGAATTTTGATTAGCCCAAAAGTCAAAAGCACGTTAGTCAGTCAGACTAAGTTATATTTTGTTGCATATCAAAACAATATCCGTTGAATGACTTGTTATGGTGGTACTAATTAGTACTTGGAAAACATGCGAAACTGGGAATGGGTTTAAATAATATCTGGGAATTTATCAACTTCTTCAGGGAAAAATCAGGGAATTTTGTTTTCTTGAAAAGCTGGGAACCCTTTATTAAGTCGTATAGCACCCAATTTATACACAACTTACCCTCCACACCAACAGTACATAAAACACGCTTATACACAGACCTGTTATTAGAGAAAAAAAAAAAAATAGATATTCATAAAGATTTAGATTTCATTTCTCCTTTTGAAATGTGCAATGGTAAATTGAGTTCTGGGGACGTATTTGTATGACACGTATGTTTTACCTATTGGCAATTTTGGCATGTTAAATGCAGATATTAATTAAATTTTACATTATGTACTGCAGTGGACTGAATAGTTTATGAACAGTATTAAAGGGGAATTTCACCCTGACAAAAAGTTTATTGTAAAAAAAGCAGAAAAAATAATAAAAAATATTGCCGAAGGTTTGGGAAAAATTCATCAAATAATTAAAAAGTTATTAGAATTTCAATTATTTGATTTGTGACGTCATATGCGAGCAGCATTCCTACATAGCGAATGGTAAAAAATCAATGAAATGTCATTTTCTCAGAAAATTGAAAATGGTTTTCACTGTAACTTTTGTATATCAATAGACAAATCATTTCACACCCGATCATGAAAAGAAAAAAAAATTAAGTCATCAGGAACCATACAAAATTTGAAATTCATACATTTTATATTACATAACACATGGGGCAGCTGCTCGTTTATGACGTCACAAATCCCAAATTTTGAACTTAATAACTTTCTTACTCTTTAACAGATTTTCCTCAAACCTTCACCAATATTTTTTACTATTTTTTCTGCTATTTTTACAACAAAGTTTTCTTCAGGGTGAACTTCCCCTTTAAAGTATTTCAGCTTGAAGATGGATGAGTATGGTTATTTCTTGTCATGTTTTATCTTATATCTTTTGCTTTCCTTTTGTTGATGATTTAATCAGAGTTACCTATATTGAAGGTACTGCATCTAAAATCTTGGAGGAGAATGATAAAGTAGTTGGAGTGTCATATAAACTCAAAGGAACACAAGACCTGAAGGTATAAACATTAGATTCCCAAGTATATGAATAATGAAACTCTTCATAATGTATATGTACACATACAACGTTAAACCACAATTCAACGTGGAGGTTTACCAGCACAATTCAGCCTCCAGGCTGCTCTGTATTTCTACTTTAATAAAAAAAAAGCCATGATTGAATTGAAAAAAATAATTTAATGTAATTTTATTTCATTTCTTGTCATGTCATGTCATTTGATTTGATTTGATTTAATTGAAATGCTTTGAATTGAATTGAACTTGTCAGATGAAAATTGTTG
Source organism: Lytechinus variegatus (assembly GCF_018143015.1). NCBI lineage: Eukaryota > Metazoa > Echinodermata > Echinoidea > Temnopleuroida > Toxopneustidae > Lytechinus > Lytechinus variegatus. The sequence goes on from NC_054756.1 coordinate 1,678,562, forward strand.
ATGAAATGATCCCCAAAAGACACACTCCTGATGAAAGACCGTCTGTACTACATATACCACGCAAACCTTCAAAGATCTTTGATATTTTCATATATTGATTTATATCCTATACCTGCAGGAGATCAAGGCCCCTCTCACCATCATCGCCGACGGCTGCTTCTCCAAGTTCCGGAAGCAGCTGACCACCACCCTCCCGAAGACTTCCTCTCACTTTGTGGGGACCCTGATGCACCACTGCCCCCAGTATGCAGACAACCATGCTGAGCTGGTCCTGGCTGATCCTTCACCTGTACTCATCTATCAGATATCATCAGAGGATACAAGGGTTCTGGTCGATGTCAGAGGGGATATGCCAAGAGATGTCAAGGAGTACATGATGGACAAGGTTTACCCACAGTTACCAGGTGAGGGGGTAACCTGGTTTTCTATTGTTGTAGTCATCATCATCATTATTACCATCATCATCCTCACAATTATTGTCATCATCATGATCATCATCATCATCACCATCATCATCACCATCATCATCCTCACCATCATGATCATCATCATCATCACCATCATCATCATCATCACCACCACCAGTATCATCATTGTCATTATTTTCATCATTATCATCACAATCATCATTGTCATCATAAGTATCATCATCACTAACATCATCATCACAATCATCATCATCACTACCATCATCATCATTATCATCATCATCATCATCACAAACATCAACGTCATCATTATTGTCATAATCACTGTCATCATCATCACCAACATCATCAACATGATGATCATCATCACCATCGTCATCATCACCTTCATCATCATCATCTGCTCAAGGTTTATTCATTATTGCAACATTACTGCAACCCATTTACAAAGCTTTTAAAATTCATGATAGACTACATGTATGTGCGCATGCGTGAATTGTTCACTTTCTCACTTTTCTAATCATCATCCATGATTTTCTTTCCGTCTAATGTATCTTTTCCAGAGCATATCAAGGACCCTTTTGCCGATGCTATTCAAAATGGCCGCATCCGTAGCATGCCCAACAGCTTCTTACCCCCAGCCCCGGTAGAGAAGCGTGGTGCTCTGTTGCTAGGCGATGCGTATAACATGAGGCATCCATTGACGGGTGGTGGTATGAGTGTAGCATTGAATGATGTCAAGATATGGAGGGAGCTATTCAGATCGATACCAAACTTGGGTGAGAATTGGAATATCATTACTGGGGGCCATTTCACATAGCTGTTTGTAAGTTAAGAGTGACTTTAAGAATGACTGGTGATCATTTCTTACGCACTAAATAATCACCAATGAACATTTAATGGTGAATATCATTTACCTCAAAAAAGTATCACCAGTCACCCACCAGGGCTGTTAAGACTTTAGAACTTGGAATGTGCAATTTTGACTACAGCTGATAAAAGAATGTTTTAGAATATTGCATTGGTAAGAACCTCTTTTGTGTCCTAATTCCTGTACTGAACCCTTTCTACGTAACATAAGGCTGCCACTTGCATGTATTACATAACTCTTGAATGGAACTTTTTCTAAGCTTTCTTAGAAATTATGATATACAAAGTTTTGAGTGCACGCTGGTAAAATTCTGTGTTTCATTATCGATTATGAAACGGCATTATTTCTACCAAGTATTATAGCTTTTAATTTTGAAAGAATTTCAGAGAGTAGATTTATAGGAGATTGCAAGTGTTTATTTTTTGTCTTGAGAATGCAATGTTTCACATTTTGTGGGGTTTTTTTTTACTCTGAACTTTTATTATTCTTTGTGACCCTTTCCTGCACTGCAAATTTCCATAATTGATTTTGATTATGGAAAGTGGGGATGTGACATCATCAGCCCACCTAATGAATATTTTAATGACAATGTGCATGTAATTGTTTTCACAAAATATTGATGAACTTCAAAATTCAATAACTTTGTTATTTGTTATCCGATTTGGATTAGATTTTCAGCATTTTGCTCTGTGAATTTGACTCTATTTAGATATGAATATTTTCAGCCCGGACCATCCCTTTAAGAGTTAATCCTCCTTACAAACCCAGTCGTCCTATTCATACATTATGTATTAACACAATGTAAGATGAAATCCCTTTTATTGTTTGTATTGGTAGGTGATGATAAGGCATTATCTAGTGCACTGAGAATGTTTCATTGGAGGAGGAAGTCTACCCATGCATTCGTTGTCAACGTTCTAGCTCAGGCTCTTTATGAATTGTTTGCTGCCACAGATGGTAAGCTATAGTGATGGTGTCATTATATGTGATGATGGTGGTGACAATTGTGACTTATGATGAGGATGATGATAATTGTGCTGGTGGTGATGGTGATGAAGATGATGATGATATGATATGATGGTGATGATGATGATGATGCTTGTGACAATGATGATGATGTCTTGATGATGATGATGATAAAGATGATGATAAAGATGATGATGATGATAAAGATGATGATAAAGATGATGATGATGATAAAGATGATGATAAAGATGATGATGATAAAGATGATGATGATGATGATGATAAAGATGATGATGATGATAAAGAAGATGATGATGACGATGTTGATGATGATGATGATGAATGATGATGACGACGACGATGATGATGATGGCGATAATGATGATACTGATGATGATGTTACTTATGATGATACTTATGATGATGATCGTGATGATGATGATGAGTTGATGATGCTGATGACTTGGATGATGTTTATTTTTATATTAATGATGTTGGCAGTGGTCATGGTGATGGTGATAGTAGTGATGATGTGAGGATTATGACGATATTACGAAGAATAATAATCGTACAGATGGTGGTAATGGCAAATACAAAAATGATGTTGTATAATGGTGATTTATTATTTTCATCACATGATAACCTTTTGTAGAAGTACAGCAAGATTGTTTGTATTTAGAGTATCATTTGAATTATCATGATAATTTCAACTACCGGTATTTGTTTATGTTTTCAGTTCATTTGATGAAGCTTTGTAAGGTTTGTTTCAAGTATTTAGAAAAGGGAAAGAGAATCAAGATGAATAACTACAAAGTTTTGTTTATGTTTTCAGTTCATTTAATGAAGCTTCGTGAGGCTTGTTTCAAGTATTTCAAGCTTGGTGGTCAAGCCGTAGAGGGACCTGTAGGATTACTCTCTGTGTAAGTACCAGGGGAACATTTCATGAAGCACATAGTCAGTCATTTTTACTGATAACTGTTATAAGCTACTGAAATCCTTGCATCTGATTGGCTGAGGGCAAATTTGTCTGTGGAATTTCTCACATGAAAAGATAATGACAATTTATTTTCTTTGAAAGTATGTGATAGAGTATGTGGTAGAAGACATAATCATTTAGGAGGATTTTAATGAGTGTAATTGGGTCAAGAATTTGTATTGTTATAGAAGAGAAGACTTCAGTTTAGATTTATAAGTCTTTAATAATTATATAATTCTCAAATTTAATGACAAAGTGTTCCAAAGAGAAAGTGTATTACAGTTGAGAATGCCCGTTCATCATTCAGTATTTCTGATCGGGAGTAATATTTAGGAGATAACCACAGTGAATTTGAAAGAAAGGGAGGGAGGAGGAAAGAGACAGAAAGAGAAAAGGAGAGAGAGAGAATGGACATGGTTAGAGTTACTAGGGAGTTTTGGCACTGCGACGCAGATTGAATCCGACAACGCACCAATTCCTTTGAAAGTGGAAGTCAAATCACAATCAAGTCTTTATCAAGGGTCTGTGAATTGAAACGGCAGTTTTGTCTTGGACAAACGACATATTTGATTTTTTTTGTCAGCTCTGAAACGTTGAACAAAACGTTTCGATTCACTGACCCTCAACAAAGGCTTCATTGTGACTTGACTGACATTTAGACAGGAATAGGTGCACTGTAGGATTCAATCTGCATTTCTGTGTGAAAACTCCCTATTATAGAGCTTAGAGAGATAGAAGTAAAGAGCTGTTTTTTAATTCAAATTTTATTAAATATTTTCTCTTTTGCCCACAGACTCACACCCAACCCATTCCTCCTCATTGGTCATTTCTTTGCCGTCGCCCTCTACGCCATCTACTTTGCATTCTTGGACCAGCCCTGGTACCTCAAACCACTCGCGTTCTACGAGTCTTCTCTCATCTTCTTCAAGGCTTGTGGGGTCCTCTTCCCACTCATAAGATCAGAATTTTACATGGTCATGAGGAGTTGATGGATTATTGACATTGTTGTAAAATGGTCTTGGCGCTTTACACTCCTTGGTCTGCTTCAGACATCAGGGGCTGATTTCATAAAACTTGTGATGATATCAAATTGCATTAACTGTTAAAAGCTACTGAAATCATTCAATTTGATTGGCTTATAGTAAATTTATAAATTGTACATTTGTTATACCAAGTTTTCATGAAATGGGAACCATGGCCCCATCTTACAAAGAGTTTCGATCGCAACTATGGACGCCCAGCAATGTCAACATCTTCTATGCATGTTTGTTCAAATTATTTTCTCGCTATGATGTATATTCATGCAGTAATTGTTGTCTTGAAAATTCACTGTGTTTCTCTTTGTTTGCAAAGGACATTGCGCGTATTTCCTGTAGAAAAAATTGTGACATTGATGGATTTCCATAGTTATGATTTATCGGATCAATCGTAAATCTTTGTAAGACAGGGCCCAGGTTAGGGATAAGGTCCACTCACAGACCAGGGAAAGTAGGATAATTCAACTGAATTCAACTTTTCTGCCCTTTTCAGTCTGATGCTACTCAAAGGCAATACTTTGAAAATTAATCTCAGTATTATTTGAATAATTTAAAAATGTGTATTCTATTGCTCATCCTCGGCCAAATATACAACAATGCATTGTAGATAGGGAGATAGGAATTGCATTAGGTGAGTATTATGTATTGGTTTCTCTGTATCTTGTGAATACCCGGCTCAAGTGTAATTGCTTATTTGTTTGTTTTTCTAAATGATTGCTATGAAAGCATGAATGCTTGTAGGCAACCAGAGGACTGATGGATTAATGCCCTCTCTGAGAGACTTGTCATAAGGATTAATGCCTTACCAAAGGTCACTTTAGCATTGACCTTTATTCTGTAACACCAAGGCTGTGCAAGTATGAAAGAACAGTTCTGATTGGTTCATGGTCTTTATTGTGAACAAATTGTATATGAAGCAATGATTTTGTTTGGCCATGGGATTTAGAAATTGATACAAATTCTTCATCCGTGATGCAATTGGAATCCAATATTTGAGGGTTACTGTTCATGTTTAACATTTAGAAGTGTATGTATCCCAGCCAGGTGTATGGGTTTGAGGAAGGGCAGCATACTTGTAAAAGGACGCTCATGATTTGAGGGAATGATGTCGATTATTAGGGTTGACGGATCCTCCAGATCACGAGAGAAATGGCAAAACTTGTAAAAGACCATTTTATGATTTTAAAATGTTAGAATTTGTGGATGTTTCTATTCTTTGATCTAGTCATGGTGTTCTATTTATTAATTCTCTTTACTCTGGAGGAGTGAATCTTCAAGATTCTCTCGTTTTTCATAACTTTAACATTGATTTGTTTCAGTCAGTGAGTAGAGATACTAAAGTTTGGAAAAAAAACTTTGCAAAAATGTTATCTATTGTGTATTGTATTGTAGTTTATTCTTCAAAGCTCCATATGCATTGTTAACAACTGTAGATTTGCTCCCTCAACAAAAAAGTTTTAATTAATCTGATATTGTTGAAGCCTATCAAGCAATTGATTTCAAGTTCATTTCTTGTATCGCTACCCTGAAGTTTCAGGGCTACATTGTATGTGTATCTTAGTTTCACTTTACTTAATATTCTCCCAATAAAAATCAGAATTCTGATTTTTTTTTATTTTTTATATTTTTTTTACACGAAATCCTTTGGCCAAAAATATTCTCATGCTGTTTTTTAAAGTAAAATGATAAAACTATCATGCAGACTCTTAAAAATAATTTTTGATTTCTTTACTATGCAAGAGCTTGTAAAAAATACTGTGGTGCCTCGGATTTTGGCGGTGACTTGGCAACCCTTGGCTATTTTTCAGATTTTTTTTTCAGATGGGAACATCATGGCTGTTTAGTAAGAAACAATAAGTAAGCTGAAAATAATAGCTGTGAGCAAATGTTTATACCTTGTGAGGAGAACTACTAACCAGTTATTTATTAATCAATGATGAAATATCATGGGACTCTTTTCTACATACAGTAGTTGTGTCTGTGTTTAAAATGTGGAGGAAAGCTTCAGATTAGAGTATGCATAAAAGCATATTGCTAAATCAATGTTTTGTAAAAATTATCATTCATCAAATGAATGTAGTTTTCAAAGCAACAAGTCTTGTAAAGGTTGTTATGGCCAAGCATATTGTATTGATAAAAATCTTTAGTTTTCATCCTGAATACTTCTAGAATTCTTCTGTCAGCATTAGATATATAAGAACATTACCTGCTTGTGTGTTTGGTAATATCTACCCAGGTTGGTGTTTCATAAAGCTGTTCGTAAGTTAAGAACGATTGGTGATCCCTTTTTTGTGGTAAATAGAATATTCATAGGTGATGGTATAGCGTGTAAGAAATGATCACCAGTTGCTCTTAAAGTCACTCTTAACTTACGGACAGCTTTATGAAACAAACCCACCTGGTCATGTGGTTGACTGGAAGGAGAAGATAATTGAATGATCAAGGTTATCGTGCTGAGTAGTTAAAATATTTGTTTTAAACATAATGTAAATGTTTTCAAATTAATTTTAACTTTCTTTTGATGTTGTAAACATATCTTAATTTATACCAAGGAGGCTAGTATTCAAATTTCATTAAAAAACTGGTTAGTTTTTGCCACAAAACTGGTTGCATTTACTTGCAAACATCAGGGGCTCAATGGTGAAGTTGCATTTTTTTTTTGCCTTATAAATGGGCAACTGCTTGACCTCCAGCTCTTCAATGCATTCTTGTTGACAACTTGTTTGGTCAGTGGTGGGATTTAATGCCAAAGCACTCAAATGAGTAGTAAAATGCAAGATAATGTGTATCTTATATTTGCCATTTGTGAGCAATGCCCAACTTGATTAATGTCAATAAATTATCTTGCCATTTTTGGCCGATTCAGATGGTATGAAAATATCTTGATTTTGAAAACTCCATTCATTTGTTGTCTGTATTTGTCCTTATGTTTTATGTGTAGGATGACGATCACATCTATTGAGCCAACTTTGAATTGACTATCAGTATTGGTTGTTAAAGAACAATATTCTATTTTTATGCATTATTGCATGCAATTACTGCTTTTCATTTTATATACAAGTACATCCAAGAAAAAATTTACTAAAGACCAACCATACAAATTTTTTAATTTATATGCATGTGCAATTTAATAGAGTTTCATAATTTCTTCTATTATAATTAACAATGAGATGATATAAGGCTTTACATAATTATATATGATTTTAAAAAGTTTCCACCCAAAGTAATTTCATTAATGAAAACATGGCCCGAATTCACAAAGGTGGTTTTCAATACCCATGCCATGGTTGAATTCATGGTTTATGCAGATTTCCTGTATAAATTATGCTTATTTTACCACGTATATTAAAAAATGTCCACTGCTGTTGCACGCTTTTGTCACAGTGCGTCAAATAGACGCCCGTTGCCGTGGTTACCCACACTATTTTATTCAGGAGTCCACTGTTTTTGATAATGAGTCCATTCTTCAAACAGTGGACTCATAACCATGGTAACAGGCGTCAATTTGGCGCACTGACAAAGGCACACATCAGCACTGGACATTTTTTTAAACACGCGCCCGATGCGCGCTAAATTAAGCGTACTTTATACAGGAAATCTGCATAAGCCATGGATTGAATCGTGGGTTTTCAAAACCACCTTTGTGAATTCGGGCTTATAATCCTCGATCATACATCCGACATGCTATCAGCATACATACTCTGGTAATCTTTACATAATTTTTTACTGCTTCGTAACATATCAGTCTTACTAGTGCAGAGATGCAAAGTTCAAAGACCAGCTATGCGTGAGATTTTCTGTGAATCTGAGTGAGATCACAGACATTGGCCCGAATTCACAAAGGTGGACTAAAGTTATACCCGGGGTATAACTCAGCCATGGGTTAAATTTAGCACCCGGTGCTAAAGTTAGTCCATGGATTAGTAAGTCCACCGTTTGTGAATAGCGCGGTGGACTAACTTTACACCCGGGTGTTAGTCAACCCCCGACTAAATTTAACCCCGGTATATCTTTAGTCGACCTTTGTGAATAAGGGCCATTGTGTACAAAGTGTATGGGAGATTGGCTGTGATAGTTGCGTGAGACAGAGATTTGAGGGGATGAACAAGAGTCCAAAATGCTTGAGTCTCACGCATAATGCGTGAGACTTGGTAGCTCGGCTGTCTTGCTATTATCATCTACATGTGACTTCACCAATACATAATCTTCAGGAGAGCATTCCTAAAAAAAAACGGGTAAGATGTTTTTTATCAGACAGTTACCATAGGAATCGTGCTTCTCAACCATCCAAAATCAAAGTAAATTGTCCGACAAACTTTAAAGAAATGGTCTCATGGGGAGCGTTTCATGATAGGACTTGTCAGACGTTTTATCCGACAAGTACTGTTTAAGCCGACAGTTACTATGGTAAGAGTGCTCTTTATCCAATCAAAATCAAGGAAAGTTGTCAGATCTGACAACCTGTCAGATGAAAATGTTGATGAAAAGCTCCCCTGGAATAAATTGCCGGTTGATTATCATAAACATGATGTACATTCATGATTTATATGAACGAACAGTTATAACAAGTGGAATGCCTCTGGCCGTCTCACCTGCATCACGCGGTTCAATATAGCAGCAGTGCTGACTTTGAATACTACTCTAACTCACACAAGATGTTCAGTGATACATGGTTACTCTTATGTCCACTTTTTATGAACTAGACCAATAAACTTACAGAGATATGATGGTTATTCAACGAAAAAACCCAACATGGCCAAAGTTCATTGACCTTACATGACCTTTGACCTTGATCATGTGACCTGAAACTCAAACAGGATATTCAGTGATACTTGATTACTCTTATGTACAAGTTTCATGAATCAGATCCATAAACTTTCAAAGTTATGATGGTAATTCAACAGATACACCCAATTCGGCCAAAGTTCATTGACCTTTGACCTTGGTCATGTGACCTGAAACGTGCACAGGATGTTCAGTGATACTTGATTACTCTAATGTCCAAGTTTAATGAACTAGACCAATAAACTATCAAAGTTATGATGGTAATTCAACAGATACCCCTGATTCGGCCAAAGTTCATTGACCCTAAATGACCTTTGACCTTAATCATGAGACCTGAAACTTGCACAAAATTTTCAGTGATGCTTGATTACTATTATGTCCAAGTTTCATGAATCAGATCCATAAACTTTCAAAGTTATGATGGGAATTCAACAGATATCCCCAATTCGGCCAAAGTTCATTGACCCTAAATGACCTTTGACCTTGGTCATGTGACGTGAAACTCATGCAGGATGTTCAGTGATACTTGATAAACCTTATGTCCAAGTTTCATGAACTAGGTCCATATATTTTCTAAGTTATGATGACATTTCAAAAACTTAACCACAGGTTAAGATTTCGATGTTGATTCCTCCAACATGGTCTAAGTTCATTGACCCTAAATGACCTTTGACCTTGGTCATGTGACATGAAACTCTAATAGGATGTTCAGTAATACTTGATTAACCTTATGGCCAAGTTTCATGAACTAGGTCCATATACTTTCTAAGTTATGATGTCATTTCAAAAACTTAACCTCAGGTTAAGATTTGATGTTGACGCCGCCGCCGCCGTCGCCGCCGCCGCCGCCGTCGCCGCCGCCGTCGGAAAAGCGGCGCCTATAGTCTCACTTTGCTTCGCAGGTGAGACAAAAATGGGTAGAGTATTTCTAAGCTCACCTCTATGAATCTTTATATGTACTATACCTTGGGGTGTTTCACATAGATCTTTTAGGTGACTAAAAAAATATCACACTTCAAAAGAAATGCCAGTTGTGGTAATAATCTCAAAATTCCGAAAAGAATCCAATAAAATACGCCCCCCCCCTCATGTTTGTATCTATATTTCCATTAAATATCAGGTACTTTTCCAAGCAATACTAATATACTCTCCCACATAAGCTTTTCTGTGTTAGTGATCATAAGTGTTATCCGTTTCCACTAAGATTTCATGATTTCACAAATATAAGTTTATGTTAATGTACCAGATCCAGATCCAAGATAATAGAGTGACAATTAAACCTTGATTTCAAATACTTTCTAATGAAATAATTGTTGACGGCAGCTGCATTATTTTACCTTTAAATTCCTAGTTGTGAGGAAAATGCGTCCCTGTGGAGACATCCCTGCTCATGGGACGCAATCTACCATGTATTAGTCAATGAGACTTTAAGTGTTCACTTAAAGGGGAAGTTCACCCTGACAAAAAGTTTATTGTAAAAATAGCAGAAAAAATAATTAAAAATATTGACGAAGGTTTGAGAAAAATTCATCAAATAATTAAAAAGTTATTAGAATTTCAATTATTTGATTTGTGACGTCATATGCGAGCAGCATTCCTACATAGCGAATGGTAAAAAATCAATGAAATGTCATTTTCTCAGAAAATTGAAAATGGTTTTTACTGTACCTTTTGTATATCAATAGACAAATCATTTCACACCCGATCATGAATAGAAAACAAAATTAAGTCATCAGCAACCATATACAATTTGAAATTCATGCATTTTATATTACATAACACATGGGGCAGCTGCTCGTTTATGACGTCACAAATCAAAAACTTTGAACTCTAATAACTTTCTTATTCTTTAACGGATTTTCCTCAAACCTTCACCAATATTTTTTACTATTTTTTCTGCTATTTTTACAACAAAGTTTTCTTCAGGGTGAACTTCCCCATTAACTCTTAGTGAAACACTCCACGAAGAAGGTAATATACTATAATTTGTGCATGTAAATGGCATATTCATTAATTGCATCATTGATGTGATCTACGATGATGTAGATGTAATATATTCAAACTTTACAATTTCACATTAGGGGCCCGTTGCAGAAAGAGTTGCAATCAATCGCAACTCTAAATATCACGCACAACTTGATTTTCATCCATTGGGACTTGCGATTGATGTTTTTGCTTGCGTTTAAACACAACTCTTTCTGCAATGGGCCCCTGGAGACAAGGATAGCATACCATAAATAGCACTCTTCTGAATTTAGAATCACAATACCCTGTAAACCCTGTAACATGCCGATAAACTAGGTAAATAAGTAGTCTTTTAATAAACTATCATTCTGTACTAAATGGATCGCCATATAATCATATGATTGATATCAATGATCATTCATATTACATGTTAAATTGATCAACCTTTACTGTAGTTAATATATCTGACCATACCTAGAATGATAATAATTGATGCCAAATTTAAGATTTAGGTAGTAACACTTCTGCAAAGGGGTCATGCAATAGTTCCTGAAATATAAAGTATCAGTACAAGGACTGACATATGGGGTCATCTATCTGACAGCCTCCCTTGTGGTAATAGCTCTTGAGTTTTAGACAACACGGGTCATTCCTAAGACTTAGACATGTACATGTAGGGACCATCAAGCTCATACACAGCTAACTGAAATAGTCCTATGATCTTAGAAAAAACCAACCATTCCACAGAAAAAGAGATTATCCAGCTTGTACTCCAGCTTGCAGTAATAGTTCCTTTGATCTTTGAAAAGACGGATCATTCCACAGACTTAGACCTGTGGGGAAAAAACTCAAAGCGGAGCTTGTCGTGCTAGTTCTTTCTTATCTTTGACAAGGCTGATCATTTCACAGAAATATGGACCATCCGGCTTATCCCCCAACTTGCAGTTATAGTTCCTTCAATAGATAAGATGGATCATTCCATAGAATTAGACCAGGAGGGGCCATCCAACTCGTAGCTTGCAGTAAGGGTTTCTTTCATCTTGGATAAGACAGATCTTTCCAAAGACTTTGACATGCAATACGTCCAGAGCCTAGCTTGCGGTAATAGTTCCTTCAATCTTAGATAAGACGGATCAGTCCAAAGTCTTTGACATGCATGGACCATCAAGCTCATAGCCAAGCTTGCAGTACAATGTAATAGTCCCTTCAATCTTAGATAAGACAGATCAATCCAAAGACTTTGACATGTATGGACCATCAAGCTCATAGCCTAGCTTGCGGTAATAGTTCCTTCAATCTTAGATAAGACGGATCAATCCAAAGTCTTTGACATGTACGGACCATCAAGCTCATAGCCCAGCTTGCGGTAATAGTTCCTGGTCCCTACTCCTGATATGACAGAGATCTTCCCTGATCCATGCTCCTCCCTGGCAATCCGCTCGGCCTCCTCCATTAGAAGCATTCCAAAGCCCTGTAAGGAACCAAGGTTTATTACAATTAATAAACAGCCTTGTTGGTGATGATGATGTTAATGATGATGATGCGATGATGGTGATGATTATGATGATGGTGATGATTGATGATGGTGATGATGATGATGTGATGATGGTGATGTGATGATTGTGATGATGATAATGATGATGATAAAGATGATGATGTAATGATGGTGATGATGTGATGATGATGATGAAGATGTGATGATGGTGATGATGGTGATGATGATGATGAGATGATGGTGATGATGATGATGATGTGATGATGGTGATGATGATGTGATGATGGTGATGTGATGATGGTGATGTGATGATGGTGGTGATGATGTGATGATGGTGATGATGATGGTTGTGATGATGATGGCAATGATGAAGTCAAAGATTATGATTAAGATGATGGTGATGATGACGACAACAATGACTGAAAAAATCATGGAGAAATGATAGCCATTATGCTGATATTAGCAACGGAGGTGACGATAGTGGTGATGGGGATAATGATGCAGAATTTTATGACAGATTTTAATATACTATGAATAATTTGATTTAGTTTTAATAATCTACTAATGATAACTAAAGTGATTATTCTATTGTCAAAACAACAGCAACAATCATATTCATCACTGAATTACCCTAGATCACATCATGATACGCCAAGTACTTGAGAACTACATCATGTCGGTCGTGATCTGGCAAAACTAAGTAAGTCATTTTTTGGCGTTTTTCAGTTTTTTAGTGTTTCTTATAATATTGAATACGCTCTTTCATCTGTCAAAATTTCAAATTCTAACTCCAATTATTTTGGGAGATTCGAAACCCAGTTTTTGTAAAATTCTCTAAAAAATCACTAAATTTAAAAGGCAGAACTACGTAAGTCGACTTACAAAAGTAGTTTTTCAAGCTTTGACGAGAATTAAAAGGCAAAACTATGTAAGTCTACTTACGTAGTTTTGCCAGAACAATAACCGCAAAAGAAGGTGATTTATCTTGCAAAACTACGTATCTCCCAAATTCTGCATTAGACCGGTCGCCCTCGTACATTATACCGCAGAGCGAACGCGCAGCTAACTGTCTGCATGATGGTCTGCCGCCGCGGCTGCACATGCGTTTGCCGATTGTGTGTGCATGCTTCAATGTGTGTAACGTATGTGCTTTGCGTATGTGTAAAAATGCGCGGCAAAGACACCGGATAGTTTTGCCTGATAATTTCGCAATGTTTAAGAGATACGTAGTTTTGCCTGATAAAACTTTGCCATGCGTAGGACATACGTAGTTTTGCCTGATAAACATTTGCCACGCGGCCGCGTACCTTGTGACATACGTAGTTTTGCCTGATAAACATTTGCCACGCGGCCGCGTACCTTGTGACATACGTAGTTTTGCCTGATAAACATTTGCCACGCGGCCGCGTACCTTGTGACATACGTAGTTTTGCCTGATAAACATTTGCCACGCGGCCGCGTACCTTGTGACATACGTAGTTTTGCCTGATAAACATTTCCAACGCGGCCGCGTACCTTGTGACATACATAGTTTTGCCTGATAAGTTAGAACATACGTAGTTTTGCCTGATAAAAAGCTCGGAGTGTGTCATCGATTTTATCAGGCAAAAGTGCGTATGTTTTAAAAAAAGTGGAAAATTAGAAGATTAAATGAGTAAATCAACTAGTTTTTGGTGCCAATAGCTTATATAAGTTCCGCAGATCAAAGGAAAACAAAAAAAAATCCATATACCATTTTCCACTTTTCCAAGAAAAGCAAAAGAAGCAATGTAAAATATTCAAGCTTGAATATCTCGGAATGGCAAAAAAGGAGATACGTAGTTTTGCCAGATCACGGCCGATGTGAAGCACCACATTCTTTATTTCAAAATGGATTTTTATCTTCTATTAAATTCTTCATTTTCAATTGTTGGTTTTTTCCCCAAAAATATCCATTAAGGATAAGTTGTACAAAATTCTCTGAAGCCCCCCCCAAAAAAAAATATATGTATAAATAAAGCCCCATTTTCATCCCTCAAACATAAAAGAAAGAGAGGATCAAACCTGATGCTGGAACTTCCTTGGATCTCTTGAGTTAACAGGAACAACACTTCCATATCTGAGATGGAAGAGGTCAAGGAACATTATCAGAATGGTAATGATGGGGATTTAATCATCAATATACAAAACATTACTGAGAGAGGGTGCTAGATACTCAAAAAATAAAAATTCAAATTTTCACCAAGACTCAAAGGATAACAAAAGATTCAGCAACCAATGTACTTATACAAGAATGTAATGTTAGATGATATTTTTGTATAATTCATATTATTAACCGTATCGGACATCTGAGCAGGGAAACTTTAATACATTATTGTCTGCTTATGAATGTGATCAAAAGGTCGGTCAATAAGTTTCAAATTGTTTTTCCATGGACCCGATTTATTGACTGCTCAGGAAAGTCCCATTCTGAAACTATAAAATATCTAGACTTTCATGATTTTTGCTCTAGATGTCTGATTTGGATGATTATAATAATATTGACTGACTTTTCTTCCGGGGAACATGAAATCTATTGCCCTCAATAGAATCATATAGCCCTCATCTAAAGATAGCTTTCTATTGCGGGTAATATATTTGATGTTCCCCTCAAGGCAAGCCAATATTATGAAATCAATTACCTTTTCACACAGCTAAGATGGACTTCAATTGCATTTACATGTATAAATACTCAACTAGATGTCAATAAGGTTAACCAAACGGGAGATATTTGTAACAATTATCAGTTCACACTCAAATGGCCAATCTGACCGGGTTGAACACAATACCATTTCAGGAGCACATAGTCGGTCCTTATTGTGTCTATTCCAATGGGACCCGTGCCTAATAGTCTGTTTCACAGCTACTTCTATCTTCAAATTAATAAAATCATAATTTTGCTTTGCTGCAAGCCTTGTAGTAATGTCTAAATCAGCTTCAAGTCGAAGCCGATGATGATGATTTGGGATCGAATTTGCATTTATTCTTACAGGAAGGCTCATACAGACTGAATTTCAATATCAGTAGTCCTACCACTATTCTGAACTCTAATCGCTAAGATTTTATTGGTTGAAATGTTCATATCAAATGTTATTACAATTTCTTTGAAAATCAGATCGCAACAAATCACATAATGTGAGCCGGGTTTTAGAGTGTACATGGCAAAGGAGGATGCTTATTGTTATAATTTCTAGATTGGTACGAACAGTAAGAAAAGGATACACATGAAGCTCTCGAACGATAGACACGCCCCCTTTGAGCTCCGGTCTGAATGTGAGGTCAGAGCACTTTCTCAGCCTGAGCAGACCAATCAGAATATCTTGTTCTGGATCTTCGTAAGATAAGAACGTCTCCCATCCGCTACTGGAGTAGTAATCACGACGTATCAACTCAACCTGGATAAGAGAATCATAGGTTTTGTGTTTTGTGTATTAAATACACATCTTTTACATAATAATAATAATAGCCAATTTTTATAAAGCGCTTTTCCCAGAATGGCCCAAAGTGCATTACGGCATATTATTACCCCGGTCATTGGATTCATTTCAATCAAGCACGAAAAGTGCACAATTTCCACTCCCTGGGGAGCATTCCTTGCAGCCACATTATGGCGCTGGCAAAATCAAACGTACAATATCTTTCGCATCCAACCGGGTACCCATTTAGGACCTGGGTCGAGAGTGGCAAAGTGAGGATTAACGCTTTGCCAAAGGACGCTAGACCGCGGTGGGATTCGAACACACGACCCTCTGATTACAAGGCAAGAGTCAGAACCACTACACCACGGCTCTTCTACGTAATTCTACTTATTTGACCTGAGAACCCAGCAAAGATATGTGGAGACAGAAATTACAGGCCCTGTCTCACCATTACGTGCAAGCCTTGAGGGTCAGTTGTGGGCAATTCACCCGCAACCAAGTTGAGCATGTTCAAAACTTTTCTGCGTGCAAATCGAACTTGTGTGTGCTCCTGCAGGCAACTGCCTGCGAGATAGTGTCAATGTGGACAACCTGCAGGTAGCAAAACTAGTCACCCACAACTTGACGCAAAGCTTGCATGGAACAATGTGAAAGAACCTTAATATTCATATTATAGCTAAGACAAACATATTGGAGATGGGGAATAATATAACAGCTAGAGATTAATATTCAAAACTGTTACCCTGAGATACTGGTGAATTGGATTGGATTGGATAACGAATGTAATTTCTGAGACACAATTTTTCATGATTGATTACATTGACTACTACTTGTATGTATAATCAGTCACAATAATCAAGCGTACGATTAATCGCTAACCTTTGTGTTACGGGACCCACGGCAGATATCTTGCCTGAAACACATCCAAACCGTAACACATCATAAACCCAATATCCTCTATTCACTGAAGATTCAAATGTCACAAAATTTCAATATATATCATTATCTCATCTCTTGCAGCCCTACTCATGACCTCTCACCTCATATGGTTTGACCTTGTGATGTATTTCTTGAATCCCGACCTCTCTAGTCCTTACATCTCTACACTGTGTACCAAGATCTCTCATCCTAGCCAGGGCTAACTCTCTTAGGTTACCATGCTCAACTCCAGAACTCACCAAAGGCATTGGGATATCCCTAAAATACACCAAAGAATAACAGCTTGATTAATACAGTGCTCTTTGCAAAATACAGTGCTCTTTGCAAGAGGACACAAAGTGCAACTATTATGATAATAATATTTGTACATCGATACTGTGCAATTTCGATGAGTTTCTACTCAACTGCGCATTACAATAATGTTACTATTATTATTACCGCAGCTTTAGCCTTGGTGCCTACAGGTGCTCAAGCATTCAGATATTTCTTCCTTTCTGGTACCCATTTACCTCACCTGGGTCAAGGGCAGCATAATGTAGATCAATTTCTTGCTGAAGGAAATTACACCATGGATGGGATTTGAACCAACGACACATTGTTTCAATGTCCGGAGACTAATCCATTAATGCAAATTATCTAGTCATTTTTTCCTTTCTATATAACCTTTGCTCAAATAATAAAACAAATAGAACAACGCAGACAATAAGTCCAGGTTACTCATGTTCCATAACAATGTGCAAGACTAATTTTATAAAATCAAACATGACAATTAAACCCGATAAATAAACATGAAATGATTTTCCCTCATGATAAAAGTTATACGACCGAGGGAGGTGAGACCCCAGGTGAGTCAGAGCAGTGGAAGGCACTTAGTGCTAAAACTGCCAGACCCCAATGCCCCAAAACCCATTTACATCATGGCAATACTTGATCAAATTTGAGAAACTTCACCCAAGCGGTAATATAGAATAAACCTTATGCATTGCATGTGTTAGTGATCTGGAGCTGACACATCTCTGACAACTCCATATATCCCTATATCATCTGAGGGAGGGCGCTATAAAATTATGAAATATACATAGGCCCATATTCTGAAGTCGGTCCCGGATTTAACTTAAACTCAGGTTTAAAGTTGTGGTTTAAGTGTGGATAGCCAATCGCTACATAAATCACTAACAGTAGAGATATTATATTTCAGCTCATTTGGCTCTCAAATCATTCATAATTGTCTAGGAAGTATAAAGAGATGATTGTCTTCACCATTGATGAATCAGGAAAGAGCACAGTAAACATAAGAAACGCTTTTGGCTTACCATAATTTTTAGCACACAGTTAGACCAAGGTCTAAATTAAACCTGATTTCAGAATACGGGCCATAAAGTCTATAATAATAAATATGACTGACCTCTGAACTCTGTACACCCTTGTCCAAGGCGGCACCAAGGCCAAGATCCTAGCGACCAGATCGACCAGGGTGCTGGGAGGGTAGCTCTTGTATCGTCCAGTCTTCCAGAGTTCATACAGACCTGTACCCCTGATGACCAGGGTTGGGTAGAGCTTCAGACCGTCGGGACGGAAGGCTGGATTCTCAAAGAATTCCTGTCATCAAGCCGAAAGTAAAAATGGAGCAAGGTGTAAAAGTGATGATGACAACTGTGATGTAAGTAGCAGGTAGGGTATCTCAACTAAAAAAGAAAAGCTTGAAAATGAAACTACTGATAAGGCCACTATTCTGATTGGTGTAATGAAACGAGAAAACTTTCTTTTTTTACCAAATCACGAAAAGGTCACTTTGGTTAGCCATGATGATGATGATGATTGTGATGATGATGGTGATGGCAATGGTGATGACGATGATGATGATGACGATGATGATGATGATGATGATGATGATGGTGATGATGATGATGACGGTGATGATGATTGTGATAATGATGATGGTGATGGCGATGATTATGATGATGACGGTGATGATGATGGTGATGATGATGATGGTGATGATGACGGTGATGATGATGATGACCCTGTCTGATGAGATGGAAATCTTCTCTTATTTTTCGATGAGGGTAAAGCTTCTGAATCTCAAATCTAAAGCACAGCTCACTCAGATTCAAAACCAAGAGGAAATAATACTTGAGTTTAAATCCTAATATTTAGTCAATTTTTATAAAAAAATTAGATCTGGAAATTAAGATTTCTCCAAATCTACAATCTACAACTTATTTTTGGCATTTCAAATATGTACACAGGTTCAAATTGGTGAGTACTCACAAAGATAAATGATTTTACTTACAATGAACTGTTCTACATCTCTCTCAAGGTCAACATTAGGAAGGTCGGGCATCATGTGAGAGACAACCTTAAAACCAGCATCCTTTGACATCTGGAATGATTCACAAACAGCCCGAACAGTATGACCCCTGGAATAAGAAATAGGGCGATAAAAAACATATTAATTAATCCTGGAATTTTTTTTTTTTTAAATTGAAATGCATCATGTGAGAAACAACCGTAAAACCAGCATCCTAAGACATCTTGAATGATTCACAAACAGCCCTAACAGTATGACCCCTGGAATAGGGCAATAAAAAATCATTATATTAATTAATCCTGGAACAAAAAAGAATTTACAAAACTATTGAAATGCATCATATGAAAAACGAACTTAAAACCAGCATCTTTAGACACCAGGGCCCCGTAACACAAAGGTTTGCGATGAATTGCAAATATGGAAGAATTCGCACTGATTGGTCCCTGGCCAGTATTTTAAACCTAATGCGCATGTAACATTGATATTGATTGGTCAGTTCATTTAGCGACTCGTTGAATAGCTGTCGTACATAACACTGCAGATATGGGTCTACATTTGTAGACTAGCTCAAAAGAGCCCTGGAAACTTTTTTAAAAAAACTAAAAAGGAGCCCTAAAAAATCGCCATTAATCTCAATGTTAAAGCTTATCCATTTAGCAGATTTAGACAGTAAGTTGTGAAAATGATGTAAATATTGATTCATCCTGGAACAAACCAAAACACAAAGATCTTCTCATATTATAAATATTAAAGGTCAAGTCTACCCAAGAAAATGTTGATTTGAATAAATAAATAGAAATCAAACTAGCACAACGCTGAAAATTTCATCAAAATCGGATGTAAAATAAGAAAATTATGGCATTTTAAAGTTTTGCTTATTTTTCACAAAACAGTGTATGCATAACTCAGTGACATGAAGATGAGGAAGTCGATGATGTTCATCACTCACTATTTCTTTTGTTTTTTATTGTTTGAATTACAAAAAAATTTCATTTTTTACAGATTTGACAATAAGGCCCAACTTGACTGAACCATATAACATTAAACAATGCTGATTCCACATGTTCAGAGAGGAATTAATCATTGCTTCACATGACAATGAGAAAATTAGAATATTTTATATAATAATATACAAAATAAATAGTGAGTGGATGACGTCATCAGTCTCCTCATTTGCATACCGACCAGGATGTACATATAACCGTTTTGTAAATTTAAATGAAACTTTAAAATGCCATAACTTTTTTATTTTACATTCGATTTTGATGAAATTTTCAGTGCTATGCTAATGTGATTTTTCTCTTTTTATTTAAATCAACTCTTTGTTGGGGTGGACTTGTCCTTTAATCAAAACCCAGACAAGTTGTCAGATTTGACATCTTATGGATGGCAAGTGTTGAGGAGTTGCCTCCCTGGTACCCTATAAAGATCAGTGACATTTCTCAGTATTACTGCTTACCTATTTGTATCTCTGGCTACATCTTCATAGACACTCTGTACACCAATCTCTAATCTGGTGCAGCCATACTTCAGCATATCACTGTCAAGAGAAACAAGGTTCATAAATTTTTAATGCTATTTTTACCGATAAAATATGTCCGGATAGTGTTTTGTAAAGCTGATCACAAATTATGCACAACTTAACGCACAGCCTAGTCCAGTGACCTGAAGAGTTTTACTAGTAAGATTCAAGTGTGACTAAAAATCACACATACATGAAAGTTCGAGGTTGCATGATGAATATTTTGTAAACATCGACACACCTATGACTGACTTATTGTGAAACCTGTTCTTTGATGCCAAATCAGATTTTCAATCATGTTAATTCATATCAGTATTCGTATTTTTGTAGATAAAGATTCTAGCTGTAAACTGTAAACAAGCACTTGGAAGCAAAATTTAATAACAATTTGTCAGAATTTGATATCAGTTACAGGAAATTCACCCTCATTATATACCATCCTCACTATGTACCAAACACACACAAAGCATTTCACTGACCTGAGATGTCTCTTGAGGCAGTAGTCTGGTCTGGTTTCTATGGTGATACCGATACACTTTGTCTTACTCCTCTCAGAAAACCTGGAATGATGATATCAATATGAAAGCTCATTATTCAATTTAATTCAACTCTTTATCATTTCATTCACTTCAATACTCAAATGAATTCAATTCAACTTAATCTATTTCAATTCAATCCAATTCAATTCATGTCAACTCTGACCATTTCACTTCACTTCATCTCAATACTCAAATCAATTCAACTTTATCTAATTCAGTTCAGGTCAATGTAATGTAATTCAATCCAATTCAGGTCACCCATTTCAATTGAATTCAAATCAGTTCACTTCAATTCAATTAGATTCAACCCAAAACTCAAATCACTTTAATTCAACTTAATCTAGTTCAATTCAAATTCAAATAATTCAATTCAACATAATTCAATTTCATATAGTTAAATTATATTCATTTTAGCACAATACATAATTTAATTGAAAAAGTACATTTATGAGTAAAAACATGGAAGAAGGTCAAGAAATATGATGATTTTCTTGTCCAAGTTCATTAAAACAGTCAAATAAATAACACTCACTTGACTGCCTCTTCCACACTGTTGCTTGTATGACCAGAGAGGGCGTCATGCAGGTTACGGATGAAGTAGTCTCTGTACTCCTCGGACAGTGCCATGAAGGTCCCGCCCATAACAATAAACTCCACCTTATCAACGCTGTGACCAAGCTGTTTTAGCTGATCCACTCTGTGTCTGGTTTGAAGGTAAGGGTTGTATCGGGCACGGATAGCACGCATTGAAGTGGGCTATCATATATAGGAACAAACACATAATAATAATAATGCTCAATTCTTGTATAGCGCATCAAACATAGCATAGCATGTCCCTATGCGCTTGAAGAAGAAATAGTGAAAGGTAAGAATAAAGTAATCAAGATATTTAGATTGGATCATTGGTTCAAAGTTGGTATTTTATGCATTGAAAAGATGTTTTGAGGGATCTCCTGAATGTACATAAATCACTTTGATATCTCATTGAATTAGGTAAAGCATTCCAGAGGACAGCAGAGGCATGAGTAAAAGCACGCTCACCATATGACTTTGTAAAGACAGAGGGAACAACAAATAATGCTTTTGAGCTTGATCTAAGATTTCGAGATGGCTGGTAATATGATACTAAATCGAGTAAATAGGATGGGCCAATTTAATAAAAACAGTTGTGTGCAAAAAAACTAGAAGCTTGAATACAATCCGGGAACGGACACATCACATTTTAGAGTAAGATCAATTCAATGTATATGAAAAATATAGGGTAATGATAGGTATTCTACGATTAACTCTTTAGACCACTATGGTTTTTGACAAACTGGAGATATTAGCTCTGTAAGCTACCCCACATCAAAGAGGCTGAGCCCTCCAAATTCCACTTGAAGACTGAAAACTGTAGACCAATATGGTTTGCTTTTTTTAATGGTATTTTTTTTGACAGGGGGAGTATACCTATAAAAAATATAATTTTATGCACTGACATAGTAATGTAGCTGGCTCATTGCATCATGCAATAACATTTGAAAATGTTTTTGTTCTTCCATTGAGGCACCCTCCCCCTATACCCCCCATCTACTTCCACAATAAGTTACTGTAAAGTCTGATTCATTTATAGTATTTTTGCAATTATGGTACATGTAATTACCATGGTAACATGGCTAAACAATCAATCAAATTCATTGTTTCCATGGCAGTTACCATAATAATAATTCTTAAGCCAACACTGATGTTAGGGAGACCAGGGTTAGTTGGAACATGGGGTAAGTTGAAACATTGTAATTTTCTTTGAAGCCTGTAAAATAGATTTATACAATACTGCATTTAATTTATTGCAATAAGAATTCAACACTGTTGTATTATTAATAGCAATATTAATTGAGGGCAGTATTGCATAAATTTATTTTACAGGCTTTAAAGAAAATTACAATGTTTCAACGTACCCCATGTTCCAACTAACCCTGGTCTCCCCTACAGTACATCAATAACCAAACTTTTCTTAATAATGTCAGAACATACCTCGTATCCAGTGTATGACTGAGTAGAATACTCAAAATCTGAGTCCGGTCCACCCGGGCAGTACACGCATATATTGCCTGTCATGCTAATATGAGGGCATCTATGGGGCTTACACATCACTGCTACAACTGCTATCTGTTCACAAGAATAGACAAAAGGAAAGTTGTGTAATGAACCAAAAGGTTTGAGGGGTACAACATGGCATTCATACAAGAATTTCTAAAAGTTGTGGGCCTGCCAAGGCCAGCAAGTTAAAAGGCCGAGCAAAAATTTAGGCCTTTTTAAAATGAAAATCTCATTTGTGATAGACTGTGACATAACATTCAAAAAATATATTGTGAGATCATATTTCACCCTTTTCTTTTCCCTTGCTTTCTTTCCTTTTTTTTCCTATTTCTTTACATTTGTTCTGGGGGGGGGGGGTGTCCCCAAATCTGTACTTACCCCACTGGCTGTCCTTATTGGTTTAGCTTTCAACTTTGGAATAAGAGCCTGCAGAAAAAAAAAAAAAACAATTGAAATAGTTCAGTAAACTCCACTACATCAAGTTTTACAATAAAATGCTATATAGTATAAAGCAAATACTCAGAAAAATCTGAGTGTCTGAAGCAAAAGATCAAGATCTATGTACATAAAAAAGAAATCTTGGCAATAACTTTTGATCTTAAAAATAAAATTTCTGTCTCAGAAAAAATCATTAAAAAAGAGATGAAAATCTTCTCTTGTACGGTACTTGTTCTATATGATCTCAAAGTTGCATTTCTGAGAAAATTAAAAGGCTTCCTTGTTTTCCCTTGATAGTGAAAGATGGACTAATAATCTGAACATGTTTTCACGGCTCTTGTATTGCAATGTATCACAGGTTGGAATTTCTAGTATGAATAACCATGATTATCGGAACAGTCTGATAAACAATGGCTGTTTCAAAGATTAATATAATGTTCAATAAATTGTAACTTTTAATGAAAGACACGTAATAGACTCATAGTTATGAATAACTGTACACGTATAAATGGTTGCTTAGTCACAATTCATCTATTGACTTCGAAAATTAAAGAAACTGGGAAAAACCTACCTTCTTGTGAGCTTGGGGGACAGCTGCGATGATATCGACAAGACGGGGTTGAGAGGTCAGACCATACTTTTTGGCAGTCAAACTTTTGATTCTAGTGGAGAGAAAAAAACATCATTATCACATGAGCAATGAGGTGCATTAAGCTTCTTGATGTACTGTACCAAATAGAACTTTCAGCATTAAGCTTGTTTATTTTTACTCCGTTCAATCAGATCAAATTTTTGTTGGGTAGGATTTGTATAGTGCACGTATCTACCTTGCTAGGTGCTCAAGGCTCTCCTATATTACCCCGGCCAAGCTAGTCTACCGATTCTGGTGCGCACGGCTTTTTGAGGAATTACTTCCTGCCGGTACCCATTTACCTCACCTGGGTCGAGTGCAGCACAGTGTGGATAAATTTCTTGCTGAAGGAAACACGCTAGGATTCCGACTCGCGACCCTCTGTTTGAAAGGCGAGAGTCAGAACCACTAGACCACGACGCCCCCCGCTATAACAATAACAAAATTGCAATATTAGTTTCAAGCTACTGAAATGATTCGACCGGACTGGCTAGTAGTAAATTTGTTACAGAAAATTGTCAATTTGTTACTTCAAATAGGACCGAGAAGTGGTGGTTCAATTCATCATCTTCACTGGCAAGTAGTATTACTTGATTACTGAAGGGAAGATAGAAACTCACCTATTGACTTGATTACTGAAGGGAAGATAGAAACTCACCTATTGACTTGATTACTGAAGGGAAGATAGAAACTCACCTATTGACTTGATTACTGAAGGGAAGATAGAAACTCACCTATTGACTTGATTACTGAAGGCAAGATAGAAACTCACCTATTGACTTGATTACTGAAGGGAAGATAGAAACTCACCTATTGATTTGATTACTGGAGCGAAGATAGAAACTCACCTATTGAGATTAACATCTTTGTTTTCTTCATGAGCAGTGACAAGCTGACTGATGATATCAGACACAGTCATCATCATCATCTCTGCATGGGACAGGTTTGCTGAAGAAAAAAAAACAGTGGGAAATTTTAAGTTGATTTCATGACTATAAACAGGAGATAATTTAGAGTTCCTTTTCTTGACGGCCACCCAAAACCAAAATAAAAAATATAATGTATATATATTGACAAAAGATGTCATGAACCGGTGATAATGACAAATAGGTCTAGAAGATCTACCAGTACAAAGCATAAAAAAAGCAGGTGGAGAAAAAAAGAAAAGAAAAGGGAGAAAGCTCTGCTTAATTAATTATAATGGAAGACAACTGAAACATAAACTACATGTCTCACATTGTGATGCTATGGCACAAATTGATGGCGTGACATTTCAAAACTGTTCCATTAGTTTAACACTTACATTCTACAAAATTCTGGTATCAACATCACCATTGGTGAATTCTCCCCACTATTTTCTGAAATCTATTTAGGTCTGGCCTCTGACTAACACTGCACTTTGCAGTTAAATTTTGATAGTCAAATTATCATAACATTCTGAAGGGTAGAAATGTTTATGATCATGATGATATCTGCCATCGCATTAGTGTGTTTTGTGAACAGAAATGGCAAAACAAAGAGTTATCATTCACACTTCACAAGGTTCTCTTTTGTCTTTTTTTATTTGACTAGATTAAAAATACTTTTAAACAAAGGTACTTAGACAAAGTCAAGATACAAAATTAAGTACAAACTAAGATCAGCGCTAATGCAATTTTGCACCAGCCAACTTCAAGTAAATTTCTCCATCAGATATTGTTCACAAATGTCGTAGCAAGTCCCTCAATCACATTTCAAGGTCAATATATCAATCCTTTTTTCTGAATACTGCGACTGGGAATAGCTGTATTTCAGCTTTGATCTCGACGACATCGTTCGTAGCACAAGTCAGACAGTGCTTCGTCCGAGGTAACCTCGCTGAATGTGAGTGCACTCAGGCCAAAACGAAATATTTTGGTCCAGTTCTTTCTATATATTTTTAATTATGAAATAAAGACAATAAATAATCGATGAGCCCGGCCTTTCGGGGCGATTTCGCATTGTTTACCATGTAACCTTGGTCGGTGGTGGCTGCATGGTTATAGCCACTTGTTCACTGCTACCACCCTGCCTGTGGTGAATCTACAGGTAGGACGCCAATGTTGTACAGAGCAGACACTTCAAAAAATCATTAAAATATCACTTTTGTGACCAAAATTTCTATTTTTCATACAGTTGCAATTTATTTTTCATTAGTAACTTGGGAATAATATTTGTATTCACCAGAGCGCTCAAAAACTTGAATTTTGGGCATATTTTTCTGTACGCCCTCTACTGGTGGAAAGCAATATGGCAAGAAAATTTTCATTCTTTGATCTCTATTTTTAATTAAGAAAAAAGGATTTAAAGAATCAAATTGAAATAAGAGCCAAGTAGTATGAATAATAGGTGTAATGAAAACTGTCAGTGTAAAAAAATCAAGCATTTGCCCCAAAGAAAAATAAGCCAAACATTGCCACCCTTGGCCTTATTTTGCCACACATGGAGATATAACTGAGAACAAGGTTATATTATAACCTTGTTCATTGAATGAGTGGTTATAGCGAGCCATCTGTGTACAAGGAGAAAATATAAAAATGTTTTAAAAACTCCTCGAAACAGACGGCTGCCAGCTGTCTAAAGGGTGTTGCACTTACAAGAAAATATTTGCGATCAATTGCAAATATTTTTAGTGTTGCAATGAATTTCGTGCATTGTTTTTGTGATATGATAGATGATAGATCAAAAGTAGCAAATCAGTTTAAACTTCTTGTTTCAAGGAAGAGATTAGCTATCAATCACTAATTTTGAATTAACTACAAGACATATGATTGATTTACAGACAAAAAAGACTTGCATTTGCAATTGATCGCAAGTTTCTTGCAACACCACGTAAGAGTAAGACACACACACAAATATACACGAGTGGGACCGAGGTAAACTGCAACTGCGTGGATACACCTGACTTGGCCTGGCTAAATAAATTAAAGAATCCGAGATTTAATTACACGATGAATATGACATTATAATTCAAAATGCCAAATCATTCATAGACTCACATTTCTTCTTGTTCTTCCCCATAATGAAAGAAAGCAAGTAAGCAACTTTTAACCGTTGCTCATGTACCAACACCAGAAAGGTGAAGCAGAAAAAGTCCTTGAGGGGAGTTGAGAGCGTGATGTCGCAATCGCTAAGAATATAATATGTACGATAAGTACGAACTTAACTACATTCATTTTCGTATACTAGTATTATATATCCGATATGGCCTCCTCCAAAAATAAACCTCGAAGCAGAAAAAGAGCTAGAGACAGCCCTTCCCCCCTTTGACCCCCCCCCCCCTCCCCCCCATGATCCCTTTCCGGAGATCGCCCACGCACACTTTCTTACACATTTAGGCCTGTATTTGGCCTTTAAAGGGGAGGGGGATTTTTTTTTTTCCTCACCTCATAGTATCAAGTTTCACCAGTTTGTTACCGGGGGGGGGGGGGGGGGGATGCACCGGCTACAATTATATATATATATGGCAGTGTATCCTATTGCCGGACACCTTTATTTCAGTGCTTTAAAAATGACAACTAGAGGAAATACAATGAAGAAAAATTATACCTTGCTATTCCAAATATTCTGAAAATTATGAATATGATGAAATTATTTCATATTTTCCAACCGTTTTCTTTGCACCGCACTTGCCGCATACCCCTCCGCGAAAAACAATTATTTTCGTGCGTGGCATATTACATCATAATTCCGGACGCGCGACGGACGGGTAAAAATATTCTTGATTATAATGATGTAAGAAAGAGTTGGTGTGATTTTTTTCATGATATATCATCTCATGAGTAAATTCTAAGTTTTTGTTTGCTTTCTTATATCGATTTTGAGCAGATCTTTGCAATAATAAATTGGTGTTGTGTTCGATATGGCACTTTCCAGTATTAATGCTCGTTCATATCGTGACCCTCAGTCAAGTTCTATCGATGCGCAGACGATCGTTGACGGCTCTCTATCTACCTCGCGCACGGACGGCCGGGGTACATACCTTGAGAACTAGCCGTCGACGATCTGATCGATGGAGCGGACGAGATTGAAATTCGGCGAATCAGGCCCGAAATTAGGTCCGTATTGCCATCAGAAAATAGATCAATTGGGATCAATTGTTAATGCAAAACTATGTTATATGATATTTTAAGCATTTTCTGTCATTTTAGAGAAAAATAAGGTAAAAGTTGGATTTTTTCGCCTTGTTTTTGCAAACTTGTTCTTTGAATTGATCTGTGAAATCGAACTGCGGAAGTCTTACGGTACGAAATTGATTTCGTACGCAGTAATATGCGCGTCCGGAAATATGATAGTGTCCGGTAATACAATACGTGACTATACATATATAAAAATTGTACTTCTACTTAGGCGCCTATTCCTAAAGATTTTATTTTGTCTCAGCCCGGGTTGGGGGGACAACCTTTTTTCCAATGAGCTCATTACGGAATTGACAATTTCTAATTGGAGCACTATAAAAGGCCTATCTAAGGCTGTATATGCACCCGGGATATGCCCCCACCCCAATCACCACAACTGCCTTGCATGGCCTTTACATACTACTCATATATGTATATTTTTTAATATGATTTAATGCTGATGCAGGCCAAATGAAAATAAAGCATCATTTCGCCGCGACATGTATTATCATGACCTTTTCCGCGGTATTATATCGTTTACAAATGTATAGTCATGACTCATGATAGTATTGGTTTATCAGAGTCAGTCATTGTAAATGCAAGACTGAAACTCTAATTACCTCATAAATAATGATATTGTCAACATTAATTCTTTAAACATGTATCTCATGATATTGATTATGATCTCAGATATTCATCATAAAATCAAAACCGAACGACATGAGTACAGATTTAAACTGTTATTGAATTGCTTATGATCATCGTATTTTCTTGAGTGCATATACACCGAGCAACACTTTTGTGAGAGAAGTTCGAAAGAATTTTCATCAATCGTATACAATAGGATTTCAAAATCAAGAAGTAAACCAGGAGGACTTCTTTTCATTATTCAATCAACGTGGCCCGCTATAACCAAATGAGGGGCTAATAGTACCTACGTTATGAGTGAGTATTCAATAATGTGGTTTTTCATGATATGAAATAGGCCTACCAAACATCAAGAGTATGAGTAGACGAATTGTGTGTTATAAGGTATATATCACTTGCGGATCCGGGGAGGGGGCAAAGCCGGCCGTGCCCCCCCCCCTGCCAGAAAAGCACAGTTTGAATTTGTAATATCAAACAAATCGTTTATATAAAAAGAAATGTGCCCCCCCCCCCTTAAAAGTGAAGAACTTTTTTTTCATTAATTTTTTTCGGGGACGAAATATCATTACTTTTGGGTTAAAACCCTTTTTTTTCATAAAAATCACCATCATTTTAAAATAGATTATATTTCAAGAAAGAATCTTGTCACTTTCTATTCATATTAGTGATTGTTTAAATATCATTTTATAGGCAGTACACTGGATGGACCGGTGTCAATAGACATGTGCGTATTCTGGGGGACTTTCGAGGCCCGGGTGCCAAAGTTCGAACTAGGAAGGGAGATGCCAAATTTAAATTTTGGGGCGCCAATTTGATGTTCGATCTAGGAATTAGGGGCACCAAATTCAACATTTGGGGCACCAATTTGATGCTTAACCTCTGTATTGTGGGTATTGCTTGCTTGCAATCATAATAAATTATGTCAATTATTTATATATTGGAAACTTTAAGAAGTATTCATTATTTTCTAATGACTCCAACGATAATTAAGTACCATAACTATTGTTTTGCTGCACTCACTCACCACGCTCATTCGTTATTTTTGGACAGTAATGAGCTTTAAATGGACTGGAAGGGAATTTAGGTTTCGATATGCAGCGCATGATTTTCAGCAGCCTTTCAGAAAATAAAATCGACTAATTGTCTAATTATTTAATTCCCACAATAATTGTATTTTGATAGGTAAGTTTGAATTTAATTGAACTCTTCTAAAAGTAAAAGAATATTAGAATTGTGGTGAACTTCTTCATCCAGTACACGGTAAGATTGATTAAATAAAATAGATTTGAAACAATTAATGAATTAATGTTAAATGCACTGCTGATGTGTAGCTCGAGCTAAATCCTGCGATAGTTCATCCTTTGACAAAAAGCACTATTCAAAATCCATTTGTTGTTGTTGTTGTTAAATGTTATGGAATCATAATTGTAAATGCTTTCTAATAAATATTTGCTTTCAGCGGACCCTGCGGGTAATCAGTGGATTCAAACAAATTTATTACTAGATCTTGGTATGGTGATCGCTTTATTCTTCGCTATTATAATCTGCGTGATGCGTTGCAAGAGACACAGACTTGACATCAGGTATATGATTAATCTACATTGTAATGAAGGGCTGGCCATAATCTTTATTAACTGAGAGAGAAAGGGGACAATGAAGGTGGGGGGGGGGGGGTGAGGGAAATTATATAAGAACGGAAGTGAATACTGTGCTTGCTGGCCTTGAAATTAGTCGAAGGGGGGGGGGGGGCAAATAACATGTTTAACAGGCGTCACATTTATATCTATCATAGGCCTACATCCGTCTGAAACTAAAACCCTTTCAATCATACATTGATTTTATCCTTCAATGGAAGTTAATTAGTTATGTTATACTGATTGTTATTTTCATTCATTGATTCATAGAGATGAGGGGGGTGTCGCTGTTTTGGCAAGCATATCATAGAGGGCAACTAGTCTGCAGGCAAAGACCCTGATTGAAACTTTGATCAACAAGTGTGCCTCCACGCAAAGACTAGCACATACAAATCGAGAGGGCCTTCAGTGTTGTTGTTGTTGTTGTTCGCTTGGGTTTTGAGGCGCGTGTCATTCAGATATGAATATTTACGCCTACACAGGGCATGAGTACACATGGCATGAGTAGGCTGCAATTCAGACCCTTTACTCGAGCCCAAGGGTCTGCCCAGCAGACTAGAGGCTTAGTGTCATATCATTGTATGCCTCCTACATTTTTTTTTCAAATGAATAAACTTATTTGAAAGCATTAATCTTTTCATTATGATTGCTGACTTATTTCTTAATTTATTTACAGAAACAAAATGACAAAGGAGCAATCATCTTCAACAAGCCTTTCGGATGCCCCAGGGTACGCCACGAGAATACAGATATCAAAACAGGACGAATCTTCTATAGACGACTATGCGAATTTTTATGAAATACCAGATGGAATAAGCATCTACTCCACTGCTTCGGCCTTAGAAAAGTCAACCTACACCACATCGGCCATGGATGGTTCGTCGTTCGGGGAGGCGATGTACGAAGGGGATGATAATGATTTTGATATCGAAAATGCGATATTCAAGCCAAAGGATGACGCGTCTATCTGTTATGGTTCTACATTCAGTGTGAAGTATTTGTCCAGTCTTTTCGAGAGCAATCGACTTCCTGTAAACAACCAAGAAGAGGCGGATGAAGGTTTTGATCTCTACGCCGGTCTCTACGATACCACAATGGCGTCGCTTTCTAATGATACACTCTACGATGCTCTTTGCCACGACTAGATAGGCCCTCATCGAATTTGAATTTCGATTTGAATTGATATAGAAAAGGGGCATGCGATGCTGCGATACTCTAGTGTAGGTTTACGAACATAGGCTTTCTTGGGTAAATGTTGGGCCTGAAATGTAATTGTTGGTCCTGAAAACTACCCAAAATCGTGTGTTCTTTTCGTCTTCAGGAGAATGAGGAAAGTTTGTAAAAAGCTATAGACTCTTTGATAGCCTAAATATAAACAAAGTATATACCCCTTAAAATGAAGCGAATGAAGTAATATATACATGCCTAACCAAATTACCGACCATTATAGGCTTTTATGGTGTGACAAGACAAAAACCCGCAATTGTCGGCACGGGCAAAGCAATCTCTTGTTTTTTCAAAACATGAAAGAAGGCTTTTAACTATACACAGCAAAAACTGTGGTGTTAACCGGTGTAAGAGGACCACACCCCGGCACCGGTGTAACTGGTGTTAGTTTTACACCAATAGGTGTTTTTACAACACCTATGGTTGTTAACTTTACACTCTTTGGTGTTATGTTCAATCTCTAGGGTGTTATTTTAACACCTCAGGGTGTGGCCCGGGGGGCCACTTCCATTCACGAGTGGATACCATGCGCGACCATGGGGTCTCGAAAAGCACCCTAAACACGTAATTTCCATTTTCTGAAAATGCACCCCTTAACAAGAATTGGCGTGTGAATCCCTACCCTTAACAAGTATGGGAAACAAAACGATACTCTTGGCAAATATTCCCTAAAATGAATCCCTAAACAAGTACATGAATGTTTTATTGTTACGGGTCCTTCGGTCGTCGCGGCTTTACCTTATTTGGTTTATAGTACGACCCCACCTTCTACACCTCGCGCAAATCGGACTCTAAACACGAAGTTTTGGGGCAAAAAGGACATCCTTTATAAAACATTTTAATTTTGTTTTATCATCCCCGCATATTCGACCCTAAACACGTAATTTTCCTAGCGAAATAGATACCCTTTTTTCATTATTTTTGTGTTTTTGACACCCTTATCACGTTACGTACGTAACGCGCCCTATCGTGAAAAAGACATCCTTTTTACGTGTTTTTTTGGTCGCGCATGGTATCCACTCGCCAATGTAAGTGGCCCCCCGGGGGTGTGGTCCTCTATTAACACCAATTGGTGCCAGTTTTAACACCACAGTTATAACTTCCAATATGACCAGAGGCGCACCAAGTCATTATTAGGAGGGGATTAATTGACATGAAAGGTGATCGACCTTTTCCCGTATTTTTTTAAATATATCTTTTTATTTGTTTGTAGTCAATGTATACGTGAAGAGTACCCCCCTACCCCGCGGGAAAAAGCTTCATGAGGTATAAACGCCTCCTGTTTCTGTTTACCCTCGAATGAACTCGACAGGACAGCACTTTTGGCTGGTATAATTGTAACCAAAAAGAGTCATCCATTGCTCCAAAGAACAGCTCCATGGTTTAGGCATATTCTGCCTGTCTAAAAATGAAACCAATTGTGACTCGTAGAAAATTGCACAATAATAAATACAATAGATATGATAAATACAATGTTGTGACTGTAATGCAGTGTAAAGGGGATGACGAAGGAGAGGGGGGATCGATGGGTGCCGGGGAAGAGAGATAGGGGAGAAGAAATGAGAGAGGGGGAGCTGGGGTAGGGGTGGGGATAGAGAGAGAGGGCAGAGGGGATATGAAAATTTGAGAGAAAGACATAGACGGAGAGGTGGGGGGGAGGGGGTAAGATCAAAGGACTAACGGATTAGTAGCCATTGAGGCTAGGAAAGCAATATATCTATAAAAAAAAATGTGAGGAAGAATTGGAAACAAAATATCACTGTAGACGGAAATCAGATGAATTATGATTTTTTTTAATGAAATGTATCTTGAACAGTCAAGACAAAAACCACTTTCAATTTTTTTGGGAGAAATGTTAAAAGGATCAGGTGGATCGTCTGTGACTGTGACGTTACAAAGCTAAAACTAAAAAGAAAAGCAAAATCATGGATTTTTTAAAATAAATTCTTTCACCAAGCTTTTTTTTTCTTAATTTGTCTGTTTCTATAAAAACCAATTTATTGTTAGGGTGACTGCTTCTCCGCTTGGCCGCTTCGAGAACAACATGCTTTTTGAAAAAAAAATAATCCTTACATCACAAATAGCTTTCCATACACTTCATCAGCAAAAGCGCGGCGTGGTTGGTTTGTTTTGTTGGAAAGGCGGTCAATTGGAATCTTTTCCTAATTCCCTTGTCATGCTTGTAATTCGATATGTTGATATACATGTACTGAAATCATCAGACATAATATCAGGTAAGTTAATCTGACTGCAGACTTTCTATGGATATCTATTTATTCATTATTTGACTTTTGGGCGTTTGAGCTGAGCTGGCCGCTGCAACCCTGGCGTCTCTCGGCAGTCGAGCTGCCCGATGCGGTGGGCCAGGCCCCGGTGCCGGGAGCGGTCGATCGTGAGTCGTTCATTCATCATGATCATGTTCATGCAATTGCTTGATTGAACCATTACATTATGTCACAAAAATATTTTTTCCTCCCATTCCCAAGTTATGTGACTCAGAGTCAGACACAAGGAAGGTGGTTGACTGATTGTATTTGTTCAAAGTCAAACTTCTTCAAATTCAATCATGACTCATGTTTCATCATTTGGAAACTGGATCTTTTGGAAGGGGAATATCATATCAATGTTGACTTTTTAAATTAAAATGCAAAGTATATAGGACCTAGTGTTTATTTATTTTTCTTTTGTAGATAACAAATATAGATGTGGAAACTTTTGAATCATGTTTCAATTTGACTTTTGAGACTGGATTTGCTTTTGAAAAGTGAATATCATAAATGTTGACTTTTTAAATTAAAATGCAAAAATTATGTTTTTTTTTTTTATTTCATTTGATTTTTTTTTGTTTCTTTTTCATTTTTTTCTTCATTTTTAAATATTTTTTCATCATGTTTTATTATGTGGAGACCGAATTTTCTTTTGAAAGGGAAATATCTTAAATGTTGACTTTTTGATTAAAATTCAAGAACTATGTTTATGATCCAACTTGTTTTCCAATTGATGTAATATCAACTTCTGTGATCGATTACATAAGATTATAATTGTCAAATTCCGAGGCACTTTTTTGCATGTCCTAGAGTAGACAAGTCTACTCATGTGATACCACTAGGCCTACATCATTACGAAAGAAGTTATGACAGGTTTGTTGTTTCCGATCTTGGCAGAGGGCTTCTTGAAATGGTATTAAAGCGGACAAAGGAGTAGTCTATGGTATTTATGGGAGCATGTAGAGTGTCTGAGACATTCTTATATAGGTCTATTTTAATTTGCTTTTAATTTATCAAAGGCTAATAATATCCAAAGAGCAAATCATTGTGGACCATGTAGCACGAGCTAAGAAAATAATTTGTGAACGTTTCTTTGTTTTCCTTATCCTCACTCATCATCTGGTAGACTGGTACAGCAAATGTTTTGTGCTTTTAGTCTGAATTATATCGCCATGTCCTGTTAGAGATGGCTCAACAATTAGATGTCCAGGTTTACTTCACAGCTGAGGAATGGGCAAAGATCAGCGATTATGAGAAGATCTGTATCAAGAACATCAAAGAAAACTATGAGATGATGCTAAAAGTTGGTAGGTACAGTCTTTGTTTATTTTCAAATATATTGTTGAAGGTATTTCCATTCCGCTCTTACTCGTTTTCAATTCTTGCAACCTAAGAATTGTTAGAGTTTCAGTGGCTCTGGTTTTATGTCATTCTGTAGGAAGCTCACCGAATGTTAAAGGGGAATCCAACCTTAATAGAAATAAAAAATGAATATCAGAGAAAGGGATGTACTGTGTGTGGGTCTAAAAATACTTGACACCTAAAAATTTCCAAGTTAAGGAAAAAATATGTCATGGTCAGTGCGTCCAACAACCCCCCCCCCCCCGAGATTTAGCAATGATTTATCATAACTTCATCATGAATACAATAGACAAATGACCTACCATTTTAAAACTTGGAATCTCCTCTTTCAGCTGGTTTACCATACAGATTTATCATTAAAGCAAGAGTGAGTAAAGAGCAATTTGAAGAAAGGATAGCAAAAAGTCATTTGGCAGGGAGTATAAAAATTTGAAAAAGAAAATAACATGCCTAAAAAGTTCAATATCTGCTGAGTTCTACTCTTTAATTTGATTGCTAAATCGCAGAAAATTGTCAAGAAATAACAAGGTTGTGTTTCTTTGAAACAATGCTTGTAGTTCCTTACATGTAGTTTCATGAAACAAACATGTTTTCACCGGTTTCCCACCTAAGCTATCACACGGTCACCAAAGCCTTTTGCATGGCTGATCGTCAACAAAACAGAGTGTCAAGTAAGTCTGAAAGCTATCATGTAAAACCTCTCCATTTTATGAAATTAGTGGAATTCAAGCCTTATTTCAACAAAATATAACTTATTTTTTTACCGTTTTTGTGTAATTGTGATACCAAATTCAAGAACAGATATTGTACTCTTTAATAATGTGATTTTCATTTTGAAACTCAGATATCACCTGCCAAGTTACTTTTTGGATTCCTTTCAAATTATTTTTACTCACTCGTGCATTAATTAGGAATAATCTAGGTTATCATATATAATTATTATTCTAAATGAAAGAGGCGGCTCTGAAGCTTTACAATAACACGTCATTTGTCTATTGTATTTGTGATTAAGGCGTGATCAATCATTCATAAATCTTGGTTTTTGTTTTTTGTAGGACGTACTCTACATGGCCTGAAAGAGTGTGTTCTCCCAAATAATCTTTCTATGTTTCTTTGATCCCGGTCCTCCATGCCACATGGTTAAATCTTTGATGTCTTGAAATACTAACACACTTTTATCTTTGTTTACACAGGATTGGATGTCAGTCCACCAATGTTCATGCGACGACATCAACATGAAATTAAGAAAGAGATCATAGAAGAAAATGATGGCAAGAATGGGGACGACAAATCACAAGGTTTGTGGAGCGATGCAAAACAAATGAGAAGTTGCACAGTGGTAATAAACAAATACTCACCATTGGTGAAGGTGATTGGCAAACTCTCACTTTGAAGGCGAGCTGGATGTCGCTATCTTTCCAAAGCGAGGCTGAGGAAAGGTAGGGGGTACATCCGGCTTTCCGAAGAAGTAATACACGTATTTTGCCTCCTCACAACCTGAATTCAAGAGGTGATTATTTGCTTTATATTCCACATCGGGATCCACTATAAATGAAGAAACCGATTTCACTTTTCTACAAGAAGACATTTTTGTAGTGCTCCCGTCCTGCCAGGGGCAGAAATCTCTCCCAAAAGGTGGGGGGACAAGGGTCTGGAAAATTTGACAAAAAAAAAAGGGCCAGCTCGTCCCAAAACGCACGTTTTATTCCCATTTTCAGTTATATATTTCTTAGCATCACCAAGGACGCAGAATAGGAGGGGGGACATTTGATATTCTGTCCCCCTACTATTTTGAGTAGGGGGGACATTTGATATTCTGTCCCCCCTACTATTTTGAGTAGGGGGGACACGTCCCCTCGTCCCCCATGGGATTTCCGCCCCATGCCTCCTGCTCCCCTTAAGGAGAGCCTTTTAGTGCTCCCCTCATAATTATAAAACTGAGTCCCTGCTAATCTAGGCTTATACAGAAACGAGAAATGGTGCCGTTTCTGCTTTGGAGGTAACAAGGTTAAAGGTTGATCAAAGAGGTCATTGCATATTGCAACAACAGTTCCAAGTGATAGATTGAAATTGAACTTGGTTCATTATTTAAACGTCAAGTCCACCCCAGAAAAACGATTCAAATGAATAGAGAAAAATCAAACAAGCGTAACACTGAAAATTTCATCAAAATCGGATGTAAGATAAGAATGATATTTTACAGTTTCGCTTATTTTCACAAAACAGTGATATGCACAACTCAGTGACATGCAAATGAGACAGTCAATGATGTCCCTCACTCACTATTTCTTTTGTTTTCTATTGTTTGATACATTTATCATTTTTTATGGATTTGACAAAAAGGACCTGTTTGACTGAACCATATAGTATTAAGCAATGCTAATTCCACATGCTCAGGGAGGAATTAATATTTGTTTCACTAGACAATGAGAAAAAAATTTGAATATCTCCTATTTCATATTATAAAATACAAAAGAAATAGTGAGTGGATGATGTCATCAGTCTCATGGATGTGCATATCACTTTTTTATGAAATTAAGCAAAACTTTAAAATGTCATAACTTTCTTATTTTACATCCGATTTTGATGAAATTTTCAGTGTTGGGCTTGTTGGATTTTTCAAATTGACTTTTTGTTTGGGTGGACTTGTACTTTAAGAATGATGATTCGATAAAATTTACCTAAGTTGGAAGAAAATTGAAGTTAAGGGTACTTTACATTAGCAGTGGCCCGGGGCAACCAGAAATGAGAGTCGGGCCACCAAATATCTGTAAAAGCCCACACTTAGTGGCCCTTCGCGCTACCATAGTTTTGATAAATTGTAATGTGTTGTCTGGTTTTGAAGCCACCAAATTTGCTTTGCGGGCCACCTAGAATATGTAATTGGTGATTCTGGTGGACCGATCGGGCTACCAAGAAAAAAAAGTTAGTGTGGTGCCTCGAGTACGTGTATTTGATTTGCAATGGAGGAAGCATGAATTCAGATTTTGACCATTTTAATGGAATAATCCATCTTTTGTATTAATGTTTTAATTCTCTAGGATCTGCCGATGTTCATAATCATCAGGGAATACCAGGTCATATAGAGAAGATTGAGCTTCATGAGGAGAATATGAATACTGTAAGTACAAACAATCAAGAAAACATGATCTACATACAGTTCGTCCAACAAAAAAAAGAAACTTGTCTTCAGAGATATATTTCACAATCATTAAGCATGTTTTTACTTTGAATTTGATACTTACAGTAAGAGAGGAATCTCATCTTAGACCAACAACTTGGCACGTCTTTCATGCATGGCAGATTACAAACAATAAATACTGAGGCTCATATAAGAAACTCATGTGTGAATCTGAATCCACTCTCATTTCGGGGATCAGTGAGAGAACATTAACAAAGTATACAAAAGCAATGCTAATGAGCCAATCGTTGAATAAGAGCAGTTGTCGTATCACAAACCAAACTTTTCTGAACGACTTGATTCTGACATTGAAATTTGAAAATTGTCCTGCTCATTACTTTGTGAAGTGTTCGTCATGTATTAAGTATCAAAGTGTGGAGGAATATTTAAGTCACTTTTAAACCAAACTTGTGTTGTAGGCGTACTTAGGAGACGTGCATGTTACTGTGTTCGGAGGTCACATGGTAAGGTAAAAGTTCATTTTGAGGTCAACATTTTAGTTTACATGCAAGACTCTTTATGACAAATGTTATTCCACCCCAATTATTTCACAATGAATTTTTGATATAATTCTGTAGCATGCCCTAGCAAACCACAATATTTCTGGTTATTTTAATAAGTGGGCGAGACACAAAATCGCTTATGTTTTGTGATGATTTTTGTTTTAAATTTTGAATATTCAGTACACGATAAAAGTAGAGACTGAGTATGATGATGATGGCACTCCGCTTCATGAGGCTTATTACACTGCAGGAGAACAAATCAATGATCTCATTGAATGGAGTAACTATGATGGAGCTCCCCAGACACAGACCAAGCCAACATCGTCAGGTGATCAGGGTAATCAGTCAGGTGATCTCAACAGTCAGTCATGTGATCAGAAGACTGAAGGCACTCATACAAGAAGTAAAAGACAAGCTGGTGGAAAGGCTAAATCTTTCCCAGAACCAGGTAAAAATAAAGACATTTGCCAGAATTTCCCTAGTGACCCGTTTTGTTCACATCCGATACTGTACACCACTCTGGCAGAGGTGCTACAACCAATATTTTTTACAATAATCATTACCTATATTATCAAAATTACGGCATTATAGTTTTTCTTTTCGACTAAGCCTTTTTTTCCATTTTAATAATTTGTGTATATATTGTATTGTGTATGTTAGTGCGTGGCACTAGCAGTGATACTTCAGACATTACTAGGCTAGCAAATAACGCTGTGGGGCCAGTAGCTTTTTATAAATACAAATAGCCAGATTTGATTGTTCGGACATGACCAGTAAAAACCATCAATGTCGAGCAATCATTTGTTGATCTTCGATCATGCCCTTGAAGAAAACAATTTGGTATTGTACAACGCCTACTTAGCTTGTTGTACGCGATCAAATGGAAGGCTGAATGTCACACATTCGTACGGTTGCACACAAGACGTACCATCCAAAATGTTCCATTGCACGACTTTAGGAGGTGACATCACAATGCGATTTCATTGAATAAGGTGACAATGCGCGTACAGCCTGCTGGCTAAATGCGCAATGCTGTCCAAGATCATGTGCGCTTGTGGGCCTGGCTTGTGGGATTCTGCTTTTTGCTTTCAATATTTTTGCTCCCTTTTCATAGATTACTGGAGAGAAAAACTCTTTGTTTTTTTCATATTTTCGCTAGATTCAGAGGCGTTGTACAACACAAATAGCGAATATTCTTATTCGTGCAAAGGTGCGAGATTTCGCATTCAGTGAAAGAAACGCTATATCCAACTTGGCTAACGCCTCGTTGAATAGAGCAACTTTCTTTCACCTCATGCGAAATCTGGCACCATCGCACTCATGCCTATTTGTATATTGTTGACATTTACAGTCATCTCCTCTACTTCATGGTGCTGAAGGCTGCCATGAACTCTTGCATTACTTACAGACTCCTTTTGATTGCGTCCATGTTGAATTGAACGACTCATCACTGCATACATTATTTTTGCATTGGATGTATATTGCTTGTGGTTTTAAGGTTCAAGTCGTTACACCTTTTTTTGTTGCAAATTCCATTTTTTGGCCTTTATGATTACTTTTCCTGCTTAAAGACCCAGACCGAACCCAAAAATG
The DNA here is from genome assembly GCF_018143015.1 of Lytechinus variegatus. Taxonomy (NCBI): domain Eukaryota; kingdom Metazoa; phylum Echinodermata; class Echinoidea; order Temnopleuroida; family Toxopneustidae; genus Lytechinus; species Lytechinus variegatus. The sequence goes on from NC_054756.1 coordinate 1,719,532, forward strand.
AAATTGACAAATTATATACCAATCGTAAGCTTATAAGCTACTAAATACAGCAATGTATGCTTCATGCATTTTCACCGCTTCCCAGCCGAGTATTTTGCTTAAGAATATTCCAATTATCGGGCTTCGAACCCGGCTTAGAAAATGGGCTTTATTGTGCTTTTCACTTGGCTCGAGACCGTGACGTCAAGTTGTGTAAGAAGCGTCGTGATTCCATAGGTTTGTACACAGAAAAACTGGATGATTTTTTTGCTTTCCAGCATTTCATTCTCTTTACTTCTATCACAGAGGGATATCACATATATTTTTTCCCACAAGCCTGAATTTATAAAATCTACAGTTTTTATCTATTGTTTGCCATATTTTATTTCCTGCTTATTAGGCGCAGATTTCAATTCTAATTGCATTTAAATCATGTATAACAACTTTTCTTGACATAGCAATTTAGGCCCAATAAGAGCCAAACAAAGAAATCACAAAAAAGTAGTGAATAGTTGTAGGTTTACATCAATTTGAACAGTGAATAATTTTGAGTGCCATTTTCATCTGGAAACAAGAAAAAATGGATTCATAACATGGAAATGGAAGAAATTACCCAATGCTTTTGTATACAAACCTATGGAATAACAACCCTCCAGACACAACGTGACGTCATCATTTCCAGGCGACGTGGGGGTGCTCAATCGAAGCGTACTTTGGAAGAGAAGTTTCTTTAATTTTTATTTAATATTTTTAAGTAATGGAAGGAGATATGTGTAATATTTTTGGTATATTTGTATTCTATGAATCATTACCTTTCTTTTGATATATGATTGTTTTTACACTGGTCAGGGTCTTTAAACACAAAATTGGCAGCTCTGCAGATTCATTTTGACTTCCTAAAAGCACTGTATCTCTATTTATCAAATTGTTAACATATAACAAAGGAGATAAATCACCTCGATGATAAAGATATTTTGATAAAAAGATAAGATAAATATTGGTGAAGATGAGACGAAATTTTGTCAAAGAATAAGAGAATTTCGCCATCAATTTAAAGGAGCTTACCTGTGTGTTATGTAATGGCATCCAATTCCCCATATAAGTTAATTTTTTGTATGGTTTATGAAGAAGAAAAATATTTTTATGAATAAATAAATAAAAATGAAGTTGGAATGATGTGATGTGCTGATGATATAATGAATGTGAAATCGTCCTTAACCCTAAATAGACTGGGCTATTTCGACGCCTAAGAAGACTGGGGGGGCTGATTCAGCCCCCCCTTATGATCTCGGCCGTCGATCGCGCGATCGCGACGAAAATTGGCACACGCGTTACCCATGGCATTATCTACAAAACTATAACATCAAATTCTGCAAAAAATCTCATGTCTCATTAATTATGCTAATTTTTGCGTAAAATCATAAGTCTGCTATAATTAAATAAATAATGCCCCTTAAATGCTAATTTTTGTTTCACATACTCTAGATAGGCATCTGATCAAATTAATTTTAAAAAAATTCAAAATCACATTTATTTTCTTATGTATTCTATTGTTTTCTAAATTTCTTATGTATTTCTTTGTTTTTCGACTTTTTGTTTTTTATTGTTTTTTCAATGGAAATTGTCGGGGACTTTATTTTGACCATAAACAAGATAAAATTAATTGATTTTAAGCAGTAAAAGGAAAAATAATGATACATTTATGAATTTTGGCTAAGAACACTATTTGCATTGGATTTGTACACAAATTCATGTTTTTGAGTAATTTTGGATCTGCATGCACTTACGAAATATTGTAATTTTGGAACCGCGTACCCGGGGTCACAATTTTTGGTCTCAAAAGTTGCGTGAGACTTGAAATTAAAAAGTCTGCGAGCGACGCGGTCAAAAAATTTCGCGCGGCGGATTTATCGCGAAAAATGTCAAGGGGGGCATATTCAGCCCCCCCCCCAGTCCTTTTAGGGTTAACTTGCAAAGACCATTGCACTCTATGAAATATACATGACATGACCAATGGGGAAGTAGGGGTGGCGCTGCTCTGTTGATTTTTTAATGGTATTATTTTGTTCAAATATTCACCAATATATATCCGGTTTTTGTCTGTTTTTTATCAAAACCATCTCCCAACTAGGGTAAACTTCCCTTCCAAAGAATCATTCAAATTATTGTAACAAATTGATTATGTAATTTCTTATTCTCTTTTTTGGGATAGATTCTGGAATCTATAGATGCGAGCACTGTGAATCGCCCTATGCTATTCCTCTCATCTTGGCAAGACATCTCAAGTACAAGCATGGTGTACAAGGTATATTCCTGCCTTCATTTGCATCAAAGAAAGATGTTCTACAGTTTTTCAATGGAGACATACAAGGTCCGACCTGCAACACAAATAGATATCTACCTCATAGTCATGAAATTACAGAATCAGAAAGAAACGGAGAAAATACGAGAGAGGAATCATGCGGTAAGATAGAAAGGTGCCATGCACACGATAACAGTGATAAGGCATTTGTTTGCGAACAAAGTGTTACAGCACATAAACGTATCCACACTGATGAGAAACCCTATGCATGTGATCAGTGTAGTAAAGTTTTTCGTTGTAAACAGGATCTCAAAAGACATAAACAGATTCATACAGGTAAAAAGCCCTACGTGTGTGATCAGTGTGGTAAGGCGTTTAATCGAAATCAAGTTCTTAAAAGACATAAACTAATCCATACAGGTGAGAAGCCATATGCTTGTGATCAATGTGGTAAGGGCTTTATTCGAAAAGACAGACTTATATCACATATACTAACCCACACAGGTGAGTTACCTTTTGTATGTGATACATGTGGTAAAGCATTTCATAGTGGTGATTGTTTAAGAAGCCATAAATTGATCCATACGGGTGAAAAGCCATATGTATGTGATCAATGTAATAAAGCTTTTTTTTATAAACGGGATCTCAGAACACATAAACGAATCCATACAGGTGAGAAACCCTTTGTATGTGATCATTGTAATATGGCATTTAGATATTTAGGCAGTCTTAGAAGACATAAACAGATTCATACAGGTAAAAAGCCCTTTGTATGTGATCAATGTGGAAAAGCATTTAATCGAGGAGAAAATCTCAGAAAACATAAACGAATCCATACAGGTGAAAAGCCCTTTGCATGTGATCAGTGTGGTAAGGCCTTTAATGATAATGGTGATCTAAAAAAACATAAACTAATCCACACGGGTGAAAAGCCGTATGTATGTGATCATTGTGATAAGGCCTTTGTTAGCAAACAAAGTTTTACAGCTCATAAATTTATCCACACTGGTGAGAAACCCTATGCATGTGATCAATGTAGTAAAGCTTTTCGTTGTAAACGGGATCTCAAAAGACATAAACGAATCCATACAGGTGAAAAGCCGTATACTTGTGATCAATGTGGTAAGGGCTTTATTCGAAAAGAAAGACTTAAAACACATAAACTAACCCACACAGGTGAGTTACCTTTTGTATGTAATACTTGTGGTAAAGCATTTCGTAGCGGTGATGGTTTAAGAAGCCATAATTGTTCCATGCAGGTGAAAAGCCGTATGTATGTGATCTATGTAGTAAAACTTTTTGTGGGAAACGGGATCTCCAAAGACATAAACAAATCCATACAGGCGAGAAGCCGTATGTATGTGATCAGTGTGGTAAAGCTTTTGTCCATGAATGTAGCCTTAGAGCACATGAACTTATCCACACTGATGAGAGACCTTTTGTATGTGATCAGTGTGGCAAGGCCTTTAATCAACATCAAGCTCTCAAAAGACATAAACTCATCCATACAGGTGAAAAGCTGTATGCTTGTGATCAATGTGGTAAGGGCTTTATTCGTAAAGAAAGTCTTAAAACACATATACTAACCCACACAGGTGAGTTACCTTTTGTATGTAATACTTGTGGTAAAGCATTTCATAGCAGTGCTGGTTTAAGAAGCCATAAACAGATCCATACAAGTGAAAAGCCGTATGTATGTGATCAATGTGGTAAGGGCTTCATTCGAAAAGAAGGTCTTAAAACACATATACTAACCCACACAGGTGAGTTACCTTTTCTTTGTGATACTTGTGGTAAAGCATTTCATAGCAGTGCTGGTTTAAGAAGCCATAAACAGATCCATACAAGTGAAAAGCCGTATGTATGTGATCAATGTGGTAAGGGCTTCATTCGAAAAGAAGGTCTTAAAACACATATACTAACCCACACAGGTGAGTTACCTTTTCTTTGTGATACTTGTGGTAAAGCATTTCATAGCAGTGCTGGTTTAAAAAGCCATATACAGATCCATACAAGTGAAAAGCCGTATGTATGTGATCAATGTAGTAAAGCTTTTTGTTGGAAACGGGATCTCAAAAGACATAAAAAAATCCATATAGACGAGAAGCCGTATGTATGTGATCAATGTAGTAAAGCTTTTTGTTGGCAACTGGATCTCCAAAGACATAAACAAATCCATACAAGCGAGAAGCCGTATGTATGTGATCAGTGTGATAAGGCCTTTTTCCATGAATATAGGCTTACAACACATAAACTAATCCACTCCGGTGAGAGACCTTTTGTATGTGATCAGTGTGGCAAGGCCTTTAATCAACATCAAGCTCTCAAAAGACATAAACTAATCCATACAGGTGAAAAACCGTATACTTGTGATCAATGTGGTAAGGGCTTCATTCGAAAAGAAGGTCTTAAAACACATATACTAACCCACACAGGTGAGTTACCTTTTCTTTGTGATACTTGTGGTAAAGCATTTCATAGCAGTGCTGGTTTAACAAGCCATAAACAGATCCATACAAGTGAAAAGCCATATGTATGTGATCTATGTAGTAAAGCTTTTTGTTGGAAACGGGATCTCAAAAGACATAAACAAACCCATACAGGCGAGAAGCCGTATGTATGTGATCAGTGTGGTAAAGCATTTATTCTGGAACATACTCTCAGAACACATGAACTAGTCCACACAGGTAAAAAACCCTACGTGTGTGATCAATGTGGCAAGATCTTTAGCCGAAATCATGCTCTTAAAAGACATAAACTAATCCATACAGGTGAAAAACCGTATACTTGTGATCAATGTGGTGAGGGCTTTATTCGAAAAGACAGACTTAAATCACATATACTAACCCACACAGGTGAGTTACCTTTTGTATGTGATACTTGTGGTAAAGCATTTCGTAGCGGTGATTGTTTAAGAAGCCATAAATGGATCCATACGGGTGAAAAGCCATATGTATGTGATCTATGTAGTAAAGCTTTTTGTTGGAAACGGGATCTCGAAAGACATAAACAAACCCATACAGGCGAGAAGCCGTATGTATGCAATCAGTGTGGTAAAGCATTTATTCTGGAACAAACTCTCAGAACACATGAACTAGTCCACACCGGTGAAAACCCCTACATGTGTGATCAATGTGGCAAGGCCTTTAGTCAAAATCGTGTTCTCAAAAGACATAAACTAATCCATACAGGTGAAAAGCCGTATACTTGTGATCAATGTGGTAAGGGCTTTATTCGTAAAGAAAGTCTTAAAACACATAAACTTATTCACACTGGTGAGCAATCATAAGCTTGTGATCAGTGTGGTAAAGCATTTCATTGTAAACAGGTTCTTAGAAGACATAAGAGCTAAACAAAGAAATGGCAAAAACATGGCCAAGTGAAAGCCTTTATCCATTTGCGTTTTGAAGGAAACCAAAACTCAAGAAGAGAATCAATCTGATTGGAAAGAGTAAAATGAAAGGCACTACTTAAAACAAGTTGCATTAAAATCAGATATGAAATAAGCAAGTTATGGATGTTTAAAAAGTCTTGTACTTTCTATGGGTGTCCTCTGATTGGCATACATGCTTCAAAATGGCTGATTCAGTGGATAACTCTCCATTTGTTTTGTACACAAATTTTCAGATTTCCCCTTTATTTTACATATTTTACATTATCTCTTCCTGACCTTGACATATGTGGTGTGAATTATGTTTTCCCCATGATGAAAAATTGTTTTTGCTCAGAAGGAGGCAAGATGCAATTTGAAGAATAATGAGGAAAATCTGAAAATTTGTGTACAAAACATATGCAGAGTTGTCCACAAATTCAGCCATTTTGAAGTATGTTTGCCAATTTGAGGGTCCCCAAAGAAAGTACAACAAGAGTTTTCAAACTTCCATAACTTGCTTATTCTATCTATAACCGATTTTGATAAAACAAGATTTAGATTAATCCTCTCATTTTATTTTTTCTTATGGGACATATTTTCTCCTTTTGGTTTCCTTTTAGTGCATTTTTCTCTGCCAAATTTTGAAAACAAAATGAATTCATTATCTGAAATCAAGACAAATGATATTTTTTACATACTAACCTCTGTAATAGAATAAGACCATGTTTATCAGGTTGTTTGCCGTTTCTCTCAAGACATAAAGAAAGTTATATAGATGAGAAAACGTATGTGTTTGATAAGTGTGAAGATGAGAAAACCTATGTATTTCATAAGTGTGAAGATGAGAAAACCTATATTTTATAATTGTGAAAATGAGAAAACCTATGTATTTGATAAGTGTGAAGATGAAAAAACCTATGTATTTGATAAGTGTGAAGATGTGAAAACCTATGTATTTGATAAGTGTGAAGATGTGAAAACCTATGTATTTGATAAGTGTGAAGATGAAAAAACCTATGTATTTGATAAGTGTGAAGATGAAAAAACCCTATGTATTTGATAAGTGTGAAGATGTGAAAACCTATGTATTTGATTAGTGTGAAGATGTGAAAACCTATGTATTTGATAAGTGTGAAGATGAAAACTGTGTATTTGATAAGGGTGAAGATGAGAAAACCTATGCATTTGATAAGCGTGAAGATGAAAAAACCGATGTATTTGATAAGTGTGAAGATGAGAAAACCTATGTATTTGATAAGTGTGAAGATGTGAAAACCTATGTATTTGATAAATATGAAGAAGAGAAAACCTATGTATTTGATAAGTGTGAAGATGAAAAAACCCTATGTATTTGATAAGTGTGAAGATGTGAAAACCTATGTATTTGATAAGTTTGAAGATGTGAAAACCTATGTATTTGATAAGTGTGAAGATTAGAAAACCTTTGTATTTGATTAGTGGGAAGATGAGAAAACCTATGCATTTGATAAGTGTGAAGATGAAAACTGTATTTGATAAGTTTGAAGATGTGAAAACCCTATGTATTTGATAAGTGTGAAGATGTGAAAACCTATGTATTTGATAAGTTTGAAGATGTGAAAACCTATGTATTTGATAAGTGTGAAGATTAGAAAACCTTTGTATTTGATAAGTGTGAAGATGAGAAAACCTATGTATTTGATAAGTGTGAAGATGAAAACTGTATTTGATAAGTTTGAAGATGTGAAAACCTATGTATTTGATAAGTGTGAAGATGAAAAAACCCTATGTATTTGATAAGTGTGAAGATGTGAAAACCTATGTATTTGATAAGTTTGAAGATGTGAAAACCTATGTATTTGATAAGTGTGAAGATTAGAAAACCTTTGTATTTGATAAGTGTGAAGATGAAAACTGTGTATTTGATGAGTTTGAAGATGTGAAAACATTTGTATTTGATAAGTGTGAAGATGAAAACTGTGTATTTGATAAGTGTGAAAATGAGAAAACCTATGCATTTGATAAGCATGAAGATGAAAAAACAGATGCATTTGATAAGTGTGAAGATGAAAAACCTATGTATTTTATAGATGTGGTAATTAAGGTAGTAGTGAGAACATATTTTCACAATACAAGGAGAGTTAAACAGATGACAAACCCAGTGACCTGTATTCTGATGGTTTGATTTAAACTCCGGTTTAAACTTGTTGTGATTTTACTACGGATAGCCAATAGTGGCATAAATCGCTATCAGCTCATTATTCTCTCAAATCATTCCTGTTTCAGAACGATAAAGTAGCTTTCTTCACTATTCACAAGTTAGGAAAGAACACAGTACAAATAAGAAATGCACATGTTCAGGGAGGAAATAATTGTTGTTTCACTTGACAATGAGAACTAGAATTTTTCATATTTTCGTATAATATTTACAAAAGAAATAGTGAGTGGGTGACATAATCAGTCTCCTCATTTGCATACCGACCAGGATGTGCATATAATGTTCTGTGAAATTAAGTGAAACTTTAAAATTTCATAACTTTTTTATTGTACATCCGGTTTTTATCTTATTCTCAGTGTTTTTACTCTTTTTCTTCAAATCAACTTTTTGTTTGGGTTGATTTGTCCTTTAATAGCAGTGAGTATCTGGGATTGGTTTACAGCTCCTTGTCCCCAAAGTCTGTTATTATTCCAACTCATAGTTTATTCATTGTCAAAAGTCTTTGTTTAAAAAAAAAAATGTTCGTTATTTTAAGGACCAATTGTCAGAAACAGAAAAGAGCTTACCTATTATGAAGGTGCAGTTGTCTGGAAATGAAGTAATTTTTTTTTGGGGGGAGAGGGGATGCTGTTCATTTATTCATTTTTGTACTAACAAACCTAGTTTCTGGACAAACAAGCCTTCAGAAAAATTAAATTTAAATGCCAATTCCACCTCAGAAAAATGTTGATTTGAATCAATAGAGAAAAATCAGACAAGCACAATGCTGAAAATTTCTTCAAAATCGGATGTGAAGTAAGAAAGTTATGACATTTCATAGTTTCGCTTATTTTTAAGAAAATAGTTATATGAACGAGCCAGTTAAATCCAAATGAGAGAGTCGATGATGTCACTCACCCACTATTTCTTTTGTTTTTTATTGTTTGAATTATGCAATATTTCGATTTTTATGAATTTGATGATTAGGACCTTGCCTGAAGCACAAAATGTTAAAATAATTGAATTCCACGTGTTCAGGGAGGAATCAAACTTCATTTCACATTACAATGACAAGAAAATAAAAATATTTCATATTTCACATAATAACATACAAAAGAAATAGTGAGTAATGTCATTAGTTTCTCATTTGCATACCGACCGAGATGTACATATAACTGTTTTGTGAAATGAAGCAACACTTTGAAATGCCATAGCTTTCTTATTTACATCCGATTTTGATGAAGTGTTATGCTTGTTGAATTTTTCTCTTTTTATTCAGATCAAGTTTTTTTAGGGATGGACTTGTCCTTTAAGGTCTCATTCACTCTGGCCGTGTTGGGGTTGAATCTTAATCTTGACCAACGTTAAGGTTTGAAATGTCATAATTTTAAAAGTATATGGACATAGTTTATGATACTTGGGTATTTTATAAACGTTTACTGTAAAAATACATCCTGATCTAATCCAGACTTGTGTGGGCACACTATGATACCCTTTGATGAATGAATCAAACCTGAATTTTTCCTTCGATTATCCCTTGTTGGTTGAACAATACCCTTGTTATAAATATTGTGATTCTTTTTGACATATTAAATGCATCAATCACATCTCTTCATCTCTCTTTACAACGGGTTTTATAATTTGTTAAAATAATGTTTCATTTTTGTACTATAAAAATGTTATCTATGTAATGACTGTATAAATTCTATGTCGAAATGAACAAGTACGATTTTAAAATTTGAATATGCATTTCTTTTTTGTTGACCATGTGACTTCTTCATTTAATCCTTGTTGATGATACTATTGCCCCTTCCCTCAGAAATAATTGACTAAATGGAAAGAGAGAGAGAGGGGGGGGGTAGTCTGCTGGGCAAACCCTTCACTTGAGTTAAGGGTCTGAATTGCAGCCTACTCATGCCTTGTGTACTGAAGGCCTCTGAATTGAAACAGCAAGTTTTATGTGTGCTAGTCTTTGCATGGAGACACACTTGTTGATCAGGGTCTGTGCCTGCAGATGGGGGGGGGGGGGATGGGGAGAGAGCTGGTTGCAAGGGTGAGTGTATATAAGCCAGGTTGTATGTGTGTGTGAAGAAAGAGAGAGGGGAGGGGGAGGGGAATGGAAGGAAGGAAAGAAAGATATAAATGAAAATGTGAGTTATACATGTCATCGAAACACAGTTTGTGTAAAAGTATATACATGATGTGATTGGCTTACCTAAATTATGAATTATGATAATTATAAAAATAATGATAATAATATAGATAATAATAATGATAATTTTATTAATAATAATATTGATAATGAGAATAATTTTAATAGTATTAATGATGATAATGATATTAATGTAGATGATGATCATCAATGCAAGTTTATGATAAATGTGAAAATGCCAAAGGTGACCTTTATTTTTTTATTCTAAGTCGTTACAGCTAAATACATATGAGACATGTTATGTACTACAATCAGGGCCCGCAACACAAAGCTTAGCAATCATTGTAGAACTTCTACGATTGATTACATTGACCAAAATGTACAATTGATTGTGATAACCAAGCTACGAATAATCGCTTACGTTTGTGTTAATCTCTAACTTTGGGGGACCCTGGGGCCGATTGCTCGAAAGGGTCTTTCCAAGGACCGTCTTTCGTGTCGCCCATCTTTTATGATACGCTGTAAGCGGGGTGTTTCTGAATTTATGATAAAGAACAAGATTCGTTAGCTTCCTTTTAAATCAAATTTTATACAATGTCCTGATATATATCACATCATTTTATAAACAAATATTTCGTTTATTTTATCGGACGAATGAAATATGTTTGCAGATGATTTATTTAAAATGCGTTTCACATGGCGCATCATAAAAGATGGGCGACACGAAAGACGGTCCTTGCAAAGACCCTTTCGTGCAATCGGCCCCAGAACGATATATGAGCAAAGGGGGCAGTTGCAGAAAGAGTTGCGTTTAACATGTTAAACGCAGGTCAAAATATCGAGCGCAAGTCCCGAATATGGGTGCTTCGTTGGCTGAAAATCAAGTTACGCAAGATTTTTTGAGTTGCGTTTGATCGCAACTTTTTCTGCCACAGGCCCAAGATCATAAATTGAATTGAATCGAATTGGTTGAATAGCAGAAATACATGTTCATGAAGATTGAAGTTCAACGACTAGTATTCGAGAGAACGACTACGGGATGGACGGACGGGTCCTGCAACACGAAGTTAAGCGAATTGATTGAGGTTGATTTTTTGTTACAATGATTACAATGCAATCAATCGTAAAATAAACCCCATGGTCAATCGCTAATCGTTTTGATACGGGGCCGAAAACCGCATTTCTCCCTCCAACACCCATCTTTAGTTGTCTTTAGTGGGTAAATAGGCTTATTGAATTTTAAAACACCTTTTTATAAATTATTTATTGCCTCAGTTTTCTTGCCATCACATGGTCTACCTTCATAAGTCTAGTGCTATTCCGTCCATCAACATTTCGTCTAACAGCTGTTATAGCTCCATGGTCTTATCACCAGTTCGTCTATGCTCAAATGGTCTCATATCAAGTTGTACTTCTTTTTATTAATAGTCCGTTTAGATCAATTGCAGCAATTTACTCATATCATTTGAAATTATGTAAATGGCTATTGCCTAATTGCCACTAGCGGATCCGGGAGGGGGGGGGGCGTGCCCCCCCCCCCCTTTGAGAGGCACAAATAAGAATTAAATTTGTATTGTAATTTGTACAATCAAATTTGTAAATTTGTAATGTAAAAGTGCCTTTAAAACAGTCTTTCGAAAGTGAAGTCCCCCTTTTATTTTTGCTTGTCAATTTTTTTCTTGGACGAAATCACCTTATTTTTTTTTCTTTCTGTTGCTTGTCAAAGTTTTACTCGGGAAATTGTGCCCTCCCCCTTTCGAAAAATCCTGGATCCGCCCCACGTTATGGCTATTATTGGACCAACTGGTTATTAGACGAAAATGGTGAGTGGACGAAATGGCAATTAGATTATGTGGATAGTGGACGAACTGATGATCATAAACGAGTTGGTAATCGGACGAAATGGCTTAAGACCAATTCAAAATAAACCTTTAATAGCAACTCATGACGTCATTTTACCATTAAAACTACACGGTGCGGTCGGTCACGTCTACTCGTATAAATGCATCCTTCACTCCAACTATGTTTGAGGAAATCACTCTCGACTGAATCCTCCAGACGGTAATAGGAATCTAATTCAGTTGGCTTTACCTTTCACTCTTCCTTTTTATCACTGATAAAACTTGCCAAGATTATTTTTCAAGTTCGAGTCTGTGGACTGGAGCTGCTTGTCTCATATTTGAGATTTATATATTATCCTTGGAAGAAGTTTTGGTCAACATATTTGGATTTTTGCTCAATTTTGATAGGATAAACTTTATATCAAGGTAAGCTTTCCAATTAAATTGCATGTTTTCAAAACGTTTCAATACCGGAGACAAATTGAATATAACGTAGAGAGTAGTCACATGAGAGTCGACTGACTGAACTTTTTTTTTCTCGTCTTCTGAATGAGTTTTGACCGGCAATCGTCGGGCATTAGCTGAGAGTCTACTCAAATTGAGACAAATTCTGGAGGTCGCTATCCGAGTCATTTTGACTTGAAAATAGTCGACTCCAGCTCAGCCATGCGTTTCTTTTTTTAGTCGGGGGTATGGGAATTTATATTCACAACTATATTTTATCAAGACGGAAAACAGTAGATCGAACTACAGGTAACTATAATCAAATTTAACCATATATGTGTTAAAATACGTTAATTTGTGTTATTTCTTGGTCAATGAGGAATAACACAAGAACCATTTCACTTACCAGACACGTCCAAATCAGTTTTGACAATAAGTTCACAAAATTTTAATGAACACCATATATACGACTTCGCGTTGAATAAAAATTGCTTAGAACATTGACCTGCATTATAGACTGAGTTAAATTGACACTACAGCTGGTGATATATTTTACACTGTTCAACCAAATTCATATAATGTGTGTTTATTTGAGTTTTACACCATACACTCGTAATTTCAATGGTGCACAGTAAAAACGCTGTTTAAGACTTTATACAACGTTATTTACTTTATGAACCTTATAGTATTTGTTTAACCGTTTAAACAATGGTGTTAAATTTATTGAAGATTAGATATTGAAAATTAAACTTTGTTGCTTAAGATTTAAACAATTTTTTAAAACTGTTTATACAATTATTGTAAGGTTCATATAGTAAACTGCGTTGTATAATTTTTGTTTTACTGTGTGTAAATATGAGGGGGGGGGGTGCATTATTCGACACCAAAGTTGCTTGGTAAGAAATTGTTATTAAAGTATGAAATCAACAATAACAACTTAAAAGGAATAGCCATACATGGAGCTACAGTATTCATCTTAATCTTTATTTGTGCACTACATGATTTACATACTGCGTTTTGAAGTTTTCGCTATAGTTATGTGCCAGTTGAAACCAAATTCATTAATGTGTGTATTTGAGTTTTGTCGGACGTGTATACCAATCAGATATTATTATTTACGTCTGGGACCGACCTTTAACGTCACCATCCGAGAGACGTGACCAGGGCTGATTTATCTTGAATCTTTGGAAAGGTGTCAGCGTAATGAATCAAACATTTAAAGGGCAGACATGTAGTGGGTATAGTTTTTTCTATTATATCAAAAACTGCGATCGATTGCATTGGAAAAAAAATATTCTAATTTTATGACAAATTTGGACATGAAATTCGGAGAATAAAATCTCATTCAAAATCGTGTTTAAACTTCTATCAACAACATTAATGGCGAGCTAGCTTTCATCCACTCCTGTGAACTTTCTCAAGCAAAGTGATCAGACACACACAATATCATATTTACCCCCTTTTTCTTTTTATTTTCTTTCCTTTTCTGCCTTTTTTTCTTGGCCGTGAACATTCTATCGGGTTTATGGCCTCAAAATTTTGTTCGCAAGTGGATGGTACTTTACAGGTCTAAAAACCACCACCTTACGACTGATCTACTGGCCGATTTTGGAACAAATCGATTTTTTTCATTTTCTGAAAATGTGAATGAGTATCTTGAGGTTCAATTAAAATAATGTAAGGATACTTATATACCAGTAGGCCTAATAGTTTTGGATGATTAAGCGTTTGTTTTAGAGTAAAGGCCAAATTAGTTTAAATCGTTGCCAATCGTTGGTACAATTGCTCTGACGTCATTACGATTATAAAATAGGTATTAATTTTGTTTTTATTCCAATAAAGATGAAAACATAGTCACATATTTGTGTATTCGTACGATGATTTACAATATTACACGTATACGTAAGATATTCCATATCTCGATATCAGCATTTTTTTCTTGTAAGAAAACAGATCTGAATCTAATATTATGATTACATGTTTATATAACAATAATAACTAGAATAAAAAAATATCGTATGACATCTTTCGAAACAAGAAGAGATTTAAGAACAGTGTCATGTGAATAATAATGGGGAAAATCTATCCGAACCAGGAACTAAACTGCCAGACAATAACCCAAAGAGAACAATAATTTTTTAGAGAGCACTTTATATATTGTTTTCATGGCTGAGAAGTACTCGTCTTTCTTCTCCATTTAAAGTGATTCCTTTTTTGTGTGTGTTTGGTTATATAGTTTTGTGAATGCATAATACTTCCAAGCTTTCACAAAATAAAAAAGGGGAAACGTTTACAACAAATACTGGCAAATCAGCAATATCTCTTCAGGGGGGGGGGGGCATGAATAGATCCCGTGAGAAAGAGGAAATGTTGTCAAGGAACAATATCATACTACAGAAGAAAATATGATGAAGAATGAAATGGAAGATGACTATTGATCGAGAAATCATGGATCCTGCTACAAAATGATGGCAAGATTACCCTTCAACTTTCTTTGCAATTCCTGTTGGATTTGATTTGTCTCAGGACTTCCTTTGAAAAGATGGAGTGAAAATGTCAATAAATTGTCACTCTCAAAGAAATGATGGCAGGTGCCATTATGTTTATAGCTAAATACTGATTTTTAAGCACAAAATTATTCTGATCCAGATAAATTCATAAAGTTTCATTTCTACGCGCCAACTCCGAAGCAGCATTCTTGGTTAACTCTATTATTCCAGCTTAGTAATCCAGGGGCCCGTTGCAGAAAGAGTTACGTTTAAACGCAAGTCAAAAAATCAATCGCAAGTCCGAAATGCGCGCTGTTCATTTATAGTTGAAAATGAAGTTGTGCGTGATTTTTTATAGATACGTTTGATTGCAACTCTTTCTGCAACAGGCCCCTGATCTTTATTTAATTTTGTCGAAAAGCACCTACTGACGTATAGATGGGGGCCTGCATGGGGCACCCCCCCCCAAAAAAAAAGATCCACAAGCAAGAAAACAAAAATAGACAAAAAAGGCTGAAATATTTTATGGTTTTACTCTAAACATAATATGGTTAGAGTCTATCACAACTTAGCTCTTCTAATAAAAAAATTCAATTTCTTCTCGCTAGCGACTTTTAACATTTTGTTCTATACACAATGTTCGGTCCCTTTAAATCTTAGGCTCATCATGCCACGGCAAGCACCTTTGCATGGATTTGTATAGAGTCTGCCAAGATTAAGCTAGCCATCATATGCCTTTAATTGGTAGAAGGAGGATGGCTTTGACCAAGAAACCTATTAATGAATTCCACAATATATTTACCAAACAAATCCCCTCTAACCACTCAAGCTAACTACATTAAAAAGTATCATAGTCTTACAGATATTCACAAACAACACACTACCATGATGGATCATGAATACACCTTTAATAATTAATTCATTTTTACATTTATTTTTAGAAAGGTAATAATATCGTACATTTGTCCTTGTGCTGCTGCCAAGTCAAGTATATATAGCAACGATTTTCACCTCTCCAGTCTTACAAGTTCTAAATAGTTGATGATATTATGATTTTGACAAAATTCCAGAAAATTACCAACACCCTTCAAATAAAGCTAAGTAGGTCGGTTTGAATCTGAAAATGACATTATTTTTTTTTCTTTAAAAAGAATATTGTTTCGCCTTTTGATAGAATATTATTAGAATAATAATAATTATAATGCTAATAATAATACCGTTTTATTTACCCAGGGTAGCCACTTCAGTTAGGAATCTGCTCTTCCAGCGGGTCCTACATTACATTATGTAATTATTACCCGACTCCAATCTGAGCGCCTAGCAAGAAGGCAGAAAGTCCCATTTTTATAAGTCTTTGGTATGACTCGGCCGAGGATCGAACCCACGACCTCCCGTTCATGAGGCAGCCGCTCTACCACTGAGCCACCATGTTTTTTTGTAAATGAATATCATAGGCAATTCGCAGAGGTCCCTAACCCCCCTCCCCCAAAAAAAGGAGAAAAGAAAAGGATGAGGGGTGGAATTTGATATCATTTTCTAAATATATTAAAATATATCACTAAACAATATTTTTTTCACTAATAAGGTCAAAATTGGTTCACTCGCTACTGGTTCTGGTACTAAACCTTGTCAGTCCTACAATAGGCTCAAAATCAGCGATGGTAATTTTTTTTAAAATTTATTACAGCCACTTTAACCGGAAGATTTTCTCGCGGATATCCTTTCAATCGCCATTGAATAAATCTAAAACCCGGAACCTATATACTGGCATCTAGATGTGAGGTCCTGGGCAAGGCTCTCCTCCCTCAAATACTACTACTACTAATAATAATGATATTAATAATGATAATGATGATAATAATAATGATAATAATAATAATAGTAATAATAATAATAATGATAACAATAATAATAATAATAACAACAAAAATAATAACAATAATAATAATAATGATGATGATAATAATAATAATAATGGAATAAATAAATAAGGTAAAACCGAATATTTAAATGAATTTTGAAATGAATGAATGAAAATAAAATAAAAAAAATCACGATCAAGAATAAAAGGGAGGGAAGAAAAGAAAGGGGAATGGTAAAAGGGTGAAGTATATAATTTTGTGCATGTTACACCAAAATCTATCACAAAAATGGATTTTTGCATAAAAAAAAGGTAAAAAAATCGCTCACTCACAGCTTTTTAGAATGTTTTTGCCCCATAAGCCATAATCTGGCCCCCTAAAAATGATATTATTACGCTACTACACTGAAAATGATTGTGTTGTCACCCCACCCACTCAATCTCCTTCGTACTATATGGCGCAGTAATTACTGTAAAAACGAATCAATCACGTTATTAATCTCCTGCATGTGATTAAATTGTTTCTATTCAGAATTTGAAATATCATTTTCAGTCTATCTTATGTAGATCTCTTATGTATGTGGAGCGTTGTGGCCCAGTGGATTAGTCTCCGGACTCTGAAACAGAGGGTCGTGGGTTCGAATCCCAACCATGGCGCAATTTCCTTCAGCAAGAAATTGATCCACAATGTGCTGCACTCAACCCAGGTGAGGTAAATGGGTACCTGGCAGGAATTTATTCCTTGAAACGCAGCGCGCGTAACAGTTGCACTGCTAAAGCCAGGGTAATTATGCTGCATATACTTCTGACAAAGTAAGTATTAAGCGCTATATAAGCAAGTATAATTATTATTATTATCCTGCTCAGAATTAATCAATATTATGAGAAATAATTAGGACATGTATATATTTCTTTCAAACCTGTTTACATTCCAAGTGATCTGGGGCCCGTTTCATAAAGAGTTACCGGTGTTGTAACTTTGCAGTACCATGGCAACATAGCTCAGCAGCCAATCAAAATCAAGGTTAACATGGTAGTTGCCATAAAGGCAAAGTTACATCTCTTTATAAAATGGGCCCCAGATCCTCATCAAATCGGATAAGCGTGTTTCAAGAAAGTAAGCATGTACATCAGCAACTGAACTAGTTCCTTATGTACACAGAAAAAAGTTCACTACTTGATGTGGGTAAACAGACGACATGGCTGAAACTTAATCTATACCCGAAGAGTGTTTTGGGAGGGAAGCTGTGCTAATTTCGCTTTCCTGAATTTACGCTGGTCTTGATATATATATCCTGTGTTGACTTTCATTATGCATCAACATATCTTCATATTGCTCGGAGGTACTCGTCGAGGAAAATTGTGATGTATTGGATTTGCGTTGTCAAACAGGTTATATACATCTCGAAGTAAGCATTTCGCAAGAAGTTGACTAAATAATCTAAGAAATTGTTACTAAGCATCATTTTGGTATATTTTGAAAGATAGATTCGTACACTCTGAAAATGAAATGTTGAATTATCAATATTGAAAGGTTAGAAGAGTGACTATTAACCTATTCCAATTGTTATCATATTCATCTTTGGATGAATCTGAATTTACTTTTAGTGTTGTGTCGAAAGTGGCAAATGCAACTATTAGAAAAAGGTCACTCCTCCAACCTGGCTTTCAATTCTTGATTTAACATTATTTTTTTTTCTTATTTTTAGAGTGGAACGTTGTGGCCCAGTGGATTAGTCTTCTGACTTTGAAACAGAGGGTCGTGGATTCGAATCCCAGCCATGACCTAATTTCCTGCAGCAAGAAACTCATCAACATTTGTGTTGCACTCAACCCAGGTGAGGTGAATGGGTACCCGGTAGGAAGAAATTCCTTGAATGCTGCATGCTTGAGCGCCTAGGCAGCCCAGCTAAAGCAGGGGTAATAATAATAGCAGGGCCCACTGGTAGAACAGTTTTCGAAACTGAAGTTGCTACCCTGGGTAGATATACCTATATTATTATTATTATTAGTAGTAGTAGTAGTAGTAGTGAAGTTTGAACATAGGAACGGTGAGGAAAAGAGATGTGAATATTCGCTAACAGGGACGGGACCAGGGCGTTTTGATGGGTGGGGGTGGCTTTGTGTGGCGTTTTTTTCTTCTTTTCTTTCAATATTGAATAGCAGGGGTACTATACAGTCGATTACATACTTTTCTACTCAAATGTTTATACACTTTTCTTCCCCATTCTTCTCATATCCCCTCCTTTTTTCATTCCTTAAAAAATACAAGGGGTGCTTGTCCCCGCCCCTTGAAGTGACCGTCCCTCCATGGTTACGACAAATACGACAAAGAAGGAAAAAAATGTCCTAAAGAGGAAACAGAAGGTACTTCATAAACTTGCATGATGTATTTGCAAGAGAAGGTGAATAGAGATAGGAGTTTCAAGATGGAAAGAAGGGATGAAAGAAGAGAAGAAATATTAGAAGGATATCAGCCGTGCAAGTTTCCTCCATGGCGAGAGCGTTGTGCTATTTATGTAAACTGATGATTGATAAGATATGGGATGCACATTACTCCAGTCAACATGCGTGTAACATGCACTTGAAAGAAGTTTAAACCCCGGTTGTATCAAAGTTTTTAAATTGAAATAATACTTAATCTCTGTTTTCTGAGACTATTACTTAATCTTAAAGGTTTGTATATGATAGGGACAGTGATGACCAGTAACGTACCTAGGAATTTCCACGGGGAAGGGGGCAAAACCGTCCGCCCAAAATTTGACAAGCAAAAAAAAAAAGGTCTTCAATCACAAATACAGGATTTCGTACCAGAAAAAAAAATTGACAAGCAAAAAAAAAGAAGGTCTTCAAGCCGTAAGGGGGGGGACAGGAATACGTCATTTGCATGGGTTATGACTCGCCCCCCCCCCGTAGGTACGCTAGTGGGGATGACCAAATATCACATGAATACATTGATGTTTTTCCATTAAAATAAAACCGAGTTGTTTCATTAGATAAACAATAAGGTTTAGGCCAACTTTTATTTTTTATTCGCCCCATGCTGTGTGTGTTGCCTACATTTTTAGATATTTTTAGTTCAAATCAAATTGCTTTTTTATCATTTCCCCCTCACTTTTTCTTTTTGTTTACTCCTTTTCTCTAAACCCTCCACTTATCTCCCCCGCTCTTCTGGTCTCTCACCATCTCTCTGTTTTTTTTCTCTGTCTCTCCCAAAGACATTTATCAATATAACTACCCCCTCTCTCTCTCTGTAATTTCTATCTATTTAGATAGAAACAATAAACATGTGAGGAAAATGAAAAATATCAAATCTTTGAAAGTGACACAATTACGATGTGACCTTTTGTACGTGCATCGATCGCACATTGACATCTTCGTGATAATAGGGGCAATGAACTTAACTGTTTGTCCCTGATTTACAACTCGAAAATTTTATTTTTAACATCTATACACTCCAAAAGACTTTTCTATAATGCTTTTATAAAGTATTGTGTAAGTAAAAAGTCTTGAAGAATTTTCTTTTGATGTTCGGTAAGGTATCTAGTCCTTTCATTTGTTTTTTCTTATTTATTCTACATAATTACGATCAATGAAAGAAAAAAAAACATTGAAATAAGTCTCTTATCTATTTCAAGGTATTTTTATATGCCTTCTTCTTTTTCTTTCTTGTCCGTCCAGATAACAGGATCTGTACACCTACTTTTATATCACAACAAGAAGGTATATTGCACTGTCTAAAATGGGTTGCAGGTCCGGTTCCGATGGAATTCGGCAAAATTGAAGCAAAATAATATTTCGATTCTTATTTCAGCCATCAGCCAAGAATAGATGAAACACAACTCATCAACATTCTGACTATTAATTAAGACTATATGATAATAAGGTGCGAATAAAGGGAGGAATTATGGGGGGGGGGGGGTCTGTGAAAATGTACGCCCTGGATTTTTCTATTAGAAGATTGTCTCTATTCAAGAAAGAAAATAAAGTCTGAAGACCAATCCCCCCCCCCTTCCCCCATTACCCTTCACTAGGTACTAATATAAAATTCTGATATTACCATTGAATTTGCCGGTAATCATCAATACTACTCAAAAGCGTTGGTCACAATCTTCAATGGGTAAATCTTATGACGTCAAATTTGCAGGTAATATTTCAGCCATAACATTTCCGTCCGGAAATCCAACCGGAAGTAGTCTCCTTCTGAGTGAGGAGCGTTGTGTTCTACATCCGGTTCAACCCGTTGTTGCTGTGGTTTGATAACAAACATTGAAGGTCAACACTTAAACTTTCTCGCTTTAATATTATGAACAGTTGCGCTAGATATGGCGTATGGTGTAAAATTTATATTAAAAAAAGTGAGCGAGCAAAAAAAGACATTTTTATTACAAAAAACAAATTTTGTTTTTTAGTTTGGCATAGTATATATTTCACCCTTTTCTCTTCTGTTTTCTTGGTCGTGAATTTTATATTTATTTTATTTTATTAATTTTTTTTGGGGGGGGGCAAGCACCCTCAAGCCCCCATCTGATCACCACATTGATTTCCGTCTTACATAACTGGATTATAAAAGCAAATAAAAACGTACTTGGTACACACTTTCAAAATAATGGGTAAATTTCGTTGGGCAACAAATAATAATGATAATAACATTTGTAGGGCGCTTTATTGTTCGTTAGATTCCCGTAAACTACGTTGATCATGCCCAGTGTAAAAAACAAACTGTTGATAGTATTCTGACTAGCATTTGTCACGTTAATGTTGGGATCATTTTTAATTTTTTCATTTGTTAAATTCTTTTCAGAGTTACTCTTTGGCAAACGTAGTTACATGTATTTCGTTGTCCAAAAATGAACGCGATCATATGGTTACTTCATCGCAAATTATTGGTCGATAAGAAATAACACATGTATCTTTAGTAGTTTTCACTTACACTCACATTCGGTATTCTAGTGACCAACATAGTTTGAACATTAATGTCAAATGTTTAAAGGACAACATAACGAACTACTCAAGCTGGTTAAGGATTTGGAAAGAAAAACACTGGTTGACCATTTAAAAAGTGCAGGAGAGTTCCGTGTAAAAAGAAATTGTTTTGCCATAGGTAAAATAATTGTCCTTAAAGTAATGTTCATGTTCCGATTATAGTTGCCAAACTCACAAAAGTCACAAAACAATCATTTTGACATAACCTCTAGTTGGAAAACTTATATAGCTATATAGATTAGTTAGAAACAGTTTCAGCGTTTAAAATAGTTGATAAAAAGATTGAATAAACACAGAGTAACTAACCATTAGTAATCAACTAATTATTTTATTCTTAATGAGTTCAATGTTTGATAATTTATTGTGGTGATAATTTTTTTTATATTTGATTTTCCTTTCTGTTTCCTTTCTGTTTGATTTTTCCCTTCTGTTACATTTGATCATTTCATCAGAGACATGGGAAACCCGTTTGCCAAACCAAAAGTGGTGACCACGTCGACTCCTCGACCCACTACAACAAAACCTACAACCAAACCCACTACCCCTACGACTCCGACAACGATTGCCACCACCACCACCACCACCACCACACCGGAACCGACTACCACTCCGATGACGACCACCCCGTCTCCTGCTCGGATCACATCTGAAGGTTTGATAACACACTCTTCACCCATCGCACAGATAGAGAGTAAGTCACGTGCATGTTGCACCACGCCGACATTCATTATGACATCATCGGTTTCGAGCACGATCCCTTTGCACGCGACACTTCCTTCTGCATTTGGAACGCCTTCTTCGTCATCAGCAACGAGCCAATCCCGTAAGCATGATTTGCCTGAGTTTTGTTTTTAAGTTTGCATCAAGTACTAGTTAAATTAGGGCACTGAATGTTCTGTTTACATTTAGTATATGATCCTCGTAAAGTCCGCCGCACACCACACGATTCGATTCCGACGCTAGTTTTGAACAAATCGCAGTTTGCATTAAATAGTGAAAGTTCCAAGTATATAGCGAAATAATTTTATTTGAAGTTCGATATACTGGGAATATAAAATTTTAAAAAAGGAATTTTGCTTTACTCCAATTAAGTCGGAGTAAACTTAAAATCGGCTTAAATTTGCAACCGATCATAAGTGACTTTCTACGGGGGGGGGGGGGGGCTCAAAATACATTGGAAATTGTTTTTTTTTTAATACAGTCTTGCACGGAACTTTGCGTGATTGGAATGTTCATATCAAATTCTACTACAATTTCTGTAAAAAGCGGAGCGCAACAGACCCTGTGGTGTGCACCGGGCTTTAAAACATTTACATAATTTCATTTGCACGATCTGAGTATACGTAGCGTGCGATGATTTTACGATTTCCGTACGAGTTCTCGGTCTTTGTAGCCACTATATTGTTTCCAAGATCGTAGCATTCAAAATACGTCGTGACACATCGCACGATTACACATCCTCTCTACGGTGATCACACAATCTCTTACGAGTTTCGAACGTGTTACTCTAATCACGCTAAATTTTACGATCTCCTTACTACCCAAGTGCAATGCATTTACGATCTCTGGACATCAGTTTTACGACTTTTCTTTGTTCCCTTTATATCGTGCGATGTGTAGATGAAATCGTACGATGGCCGAAAATCGCAGTTTGCAACTACTTACAAAAGCCCCACATAAAAAATGAAATCGTTTCTATCAATTTAGAAGAGCTAGAATTCGTCTAGCATTTTCTTTCGTCTTACCATTTACTATTACCCATCCCTTTTCTATTTTCAGTTCAGTGCAAACTGAAACTGTGCCAATGTTTAAATCTCACTTTTCAATTCAAGGGGGTCCTGTGAATTTAAACTGCTTCATTCAAACTAAATTCAGACTAAAATGTCACTAGGGTTTAGACTACATCATGCGTAACTTTTTCTTTTAACAAGGACACTCCAAATCTAGTCATCTTTTTTGACAGCAGTCCTTGTCTTAATGCAATCGAATGTTGATGCCGGAGTCACGAGGCACATGGGAATGATTGATTGTGTATGTTTCTTGATTTGCAATCATTAGTGTTTATATTAAATCATGAATTTCGTTATCAGCACGCATGTTGGCAAACCATGTTTTCCCCACCTATAAAGCTAATGCTAAATCTGACTATTTTTTCAGAAGAAACATAATTTAAAACCCTGGAACACACTATCGGGCGAGTGTGATGGCCCTCGATCACTTGGAAATGTGAATAAATTCAGGTGCAAATGTCAAGACCAATACAGACACAAACGAGAACATATCAAGAGGGCACGTGGACAACACCGCCCACGATATACACATTAATGAAATAGTATTACGATTGAGAAAAACACAAAGCTAAAAATAAAATAATAAAAAAACTTAAGTATATTTTGGGTGGGCTTTATGTATGACTCGGAGGCTTATTTCCACCAAAAAGAAGGCCAAAATGTCATTCTCATTTCTGGAATCACCTTTTCTTTCAAAAGACTGCCCCCTGACCTGTTACAACCCATGCAAGGGACCTATCCCTGCCCCTCCCCCCCCCCCCCCCCTGATGAGAAGTTGAAGACCTTTTTTTTTTGCTTGTCATTTTTTTCTGCTGTGAAATGCCCTTTATATCCCGTGGTGGACCTTCTTTTTCAGCTTGTCAATTTTTTTTTGGCACGAAATCCTTTATTTGTGGTTGAAGACCTTTTTTTTTTGGCGGACGATTTTGCCCCCCCCCCCCTTTCTTGTGGAAAATCCTAGGTACGCTACTGCTTCTCAAGTATGTATCATTATGATGATTTGGAGTAACACTGACATATTTTGTGTCTTTTTTGTTATCTTTTCTCTGTAGCCTATTTGCTTCCTCTGGCCATTGTCATGTCGACATCCTTTCTCATCGTCGCCTTCATTCTCCTCGTTCTGGTGTTTCGACGACGTCAGTAAGTGATGTTTTCGTCTTGTATAGGTCTTGTATAGAGAAAGTGAAACGTTCGATGCACAAGCGTCTTCTGGGGAGCGTTTCATGAAAGGACTTATCGGACGTTTTATCCGACAGTATATAGTGCTTCTCAACGAATCAAAATCCAGGAACGTTGTCAGATCTGACAACTTGTCGGACGAAAATATTGTTGAAACGCCCCCAGGACGCTAAATGAAACAAAACCGTAGTCATCGTGGATTATCAAAGGCGAGGCTGTCCAAGGTCGAATGCATTCTTTATCGACCTATTTTAGTAAAGTGACGTTATTAACTTAATATAGGCCTACAGCTGAACGTTTAGGCTAAACATTAAACACGAATAAGAGAACCGTTCCTTTGGTTTAAGTATGGTTTTATGGCCATGTAAATTTTCAGTATGTCAAAATAGTACGTATATCTCATTCTCGTCACCTTCAGGTAATTTTGTTTAAAAGTATTTTTTAAGCTGTAGATACACATTTTGATAGACGAAGGTTAACGAGTAGTTGGATTGCGTTAGAAAGATACCTGGGGGCCCGTTTCATAAAGCTGTTCGTAAGTTAAGAGCGACTTTAATTACGACTGGTGATCCTTTCTTGTGGTAATTGATGTTTACCATTATTATGTTAATTGGTGATTATTTAGCGTGTAAGAAAGGCTCGCCAGTCGTTCTTAAAGTTGCTCTAAACTTACGAACAGTTTAATGAAACACCAACCAGTTTTAATAACACACTACTTATTTACTATGCCTTAAATAAAAATAAAATCGTAATAATTAGGAAACTCTATCATTTTCAATTAAGTCACTCAGATAAACACGGGGAGAGCGGGACCCACCCTGTGCTGGCACAGACTCAAGTATTTTCCAACTCGTCCTTCAACGCCGAGAGCTCAGTGGAATGTTCCTTGAACCACATCTACGTCGAGCACGGGGAACGAGATTCGAAGCTCCACGACGGCCTCTACACTTACGTCACCAAACCTTCCGTCATGGGTGGACTTCCAAAAGGATACGCTCCTTCCGTTCCGTCGCCAAAGAGAGTCTTTCGAGGACACCCGGATGGAAAGTGTAGATCGGTCCAAACGAAAGGTGACGTTTTTATTTCACAGGTTATCTGAGTAATGGGGTGTTGCAAGAAACTTGCGATCAATTGCAAGTCTATGTTTGGTCCCTAAATCAATTGTATGTCTTTTAGTTAATTGCGAATTAGTGATTGATTGCTAATCTGCTCCTTGAACCAAGAAGTTTGATTTGATTTGCTACAGCGAGCATTGATCTATCAGTTGGAAAATTGCAACAGAATATTTGCAACTGATCGCAAATATTTTCTTGCAACACCCCCTATGAACACAAACAGGAAAATGTTGAACAATTTGTCCTCTGTGCTAAATTTACAGGCAGCACAATATTCTGCGACGCAGTTGTTATTTATGTTTAGGCCTATGTCAAACGAGCATTTCTGAAAATCATTCTGGGTTATAATCAAAGCAATCAACATGAAATGACCCAAGAGCCTATAGATAAATCGAAACAAAGACCAGCTTTTAATAAAATCTCTGAGTTCTCCATTAATCATAAATTTGAATGATATAGCCTTCTCCATTATTGGCTTGTAAGTTGTGAGAATAGATGATAGAGTTTTCGGTTTTACCTTAATTAGTCCTGATAGTCCCGAAATGGATTGTTGAGTAATTTTCCAGAACCACCAGTTTTTTTTTCTTGAACTGTTACCCGAAAGATAACCCAAGAGTCTTTTCAGGACTATCTTACTCGGCGAAAGCGAAAACTTAGTCATATACTATCGTCTTTGTTCTCCCCACATTTGTTGTTTAATCGGTTTCTACTCATTTCCCTCTCCTCATTGTCTTTCACACATGTCCTTTGAATGGTTTCCTACCGTAGGTTTGACCTCAGAGGACTTTGGTGATGAGGATCATTATAATCTTCTATTTGAGGACCGGCCTGCGGT
The DNA here is from genome assembly GCF_018143015.1 of Lytechinus variegatus. Taxonomy (NCBI): domain Eukaryota; kingdom Metazoa; phylum Echinodermata; class Echinoidea; order Temnopleuroida; family Toxopneustidae; genus Lytechinus; species Lytechinus variegatus. Next base: position 1,746,054 of record NC_054756.1, read on the forward strand.
CGTCAACGTCATCGTCATGAACCCTTACGAAAATCACAACCCCAACGACTGTTATCAAAACTACGCTAACGTGACGGAAATACCCGAATCGACTATCGGATTCTTAGAAGCCCCGCCCACCAGCGCAGAAGATACCATTTCCGTCAAAAGTTGCACGAGTTCAATGAAAAACTCGGATTCTTCAAATAAAGCTGTAACCGCAGACTCGCAGCCCGACATCCGACCGGGTAATGTTCCTCCAATCCATCCGGATAGTCCAGCAGTCGAGTACGAGCCTAACGGATCGATCCGGGTGCTGACACCGAATGACACGGAAGTGATTGCAGAAACCAAACAGGAGTCGTTGTATGAGAACACGCCCAGAAGCCGAGGAGATTCTGTGAAGAGCCCAAGGAATGGAGAACCAAAATACTATGTGCTAGAAAGACAGTTAAACCAAGATCCCGATGATAATGAGACCGGGATGGTAGAAAATATTTTATATCAATCAGTTACCGAATAAAGCTTTTTTGTGGATACAATAAGAAACTTATGGATATGATTGGTTGAGCAACGGCATATATATATATTATGAAGAAATCAATTGGATCAGAAGACAATTATACTTTGGAATATACATGAACCTTTGAACTTTATAAAAAAATAATTTCATAAGACATGTAAGATCGGTCAGTTAGATAATCCAACATTCTTTCCAGTGCCCTGCATGCCGGTAACGATTTATTTTTATATATATAAAGAGGTGCTGATATAAATTTCACAACTCTCAACCCCCTCAAAAAAGGGGGTCACTAAGAATGGAGGTCACTTGGGTTCCAAGAAATTTGACAAGCCCCCCCCCCCCCTCAAAAAAGGGGTTTCAGTAAAAAAAGAAGGTCATTTCTCTCCGGCGAAATTTGACAGCAAAAAAAAATTATATACAAAATGAAGGTCATTTGGTCACTTTCCTCCATTTAATCCCACCTACCAGAATTCACGAAGCCCCCCCCCCCCCACATGAATATCTTGGTGGAACTTCAGCACCCCCAGGGCCATTATTATTTCCTTGTACAGAAAATTATCAAAAAACGGTAAACGTACAAACCATTACTAAGTATTCAGTATTTTGCCAGTTAGCTACAATGCTAATGCGAGTATGCAACATAATAAGCGCTCATATCCACTTTGCAGGGTATTCAAGACGTTAAATTGATGGTCCGGGCTGAAATATTATACCTTAATAAATAGAGTAGAATTCACTGAGCAAGATGCCGGTAATTTTCATCAAAAAATCGGATAACAAATAACAAAGTTATTGAATTTTAAAGTTTAGCAATATTTTGTGAAAACAGTCATCATGAATATTCACTAGGTGGACTGACGATGTCACATCCTCACTTTAATACATGTATATGAAATTAGGTTTATTTAAATTTTTTCCCCCAAGAACTAGAAAAATTGGATTGACAACTGATTTAGTGCATTAGATATTTATCGCTGCATCTTATTTCATTATCAGCATGATATGGGAGACATATTATTCACATAAGTATGAAATAATGAAAACATGATTTTATGTAATAACATAAGAAAACGAATAGTGGAGATGTGGCATCATGAGTCCACCAAATGAATATTCATGACGACTGTTTAAAAAAAATATTGCTAAACTTTAAACTTCAATAACTTTATTATTTGTGATCCGATTTTGATGAAATTTTCAGCATTTTGCTCTTAGTGAATTCTTCTCTATGTATTAAGATATTTTCAGCCCTGACCATCCCTTTAATAAACGTAAATGAGAGTAATCATCTAGAAAATAAAGGATTATACTATATACCTATTAACTTGCAACAGATAAAGAAATCTCCTTAAATATATTAAAGAAAAGCGATCGTTACTTTTGTAGCTTAGGAAAAGCAAAACCTTTTAATTTCGCCATGTAAATATAAAAACCTTATATACCAAGATGAAATTAATAACCATATATCAAAATATATTTGTTGGTGGGGTTTTATTAAAACATTTCAAGGAAATATGAAAATATATCGAAGTTTGAATATTTGAGCTTATTTTGTACTCTGTACAATAAATGAATAAAGAAAGAATAATTTCAAGGTGTAGACAGACTGATTTATTTTCTCGTGCCTTATATTTTCGCATGACTTCTTTATCATTTTTATTCCTCTTCATTCTGTGTTAGTGTATATAAACGAACACGTAGAATCCTTGATTATTATTTCACTTAGAATAGCTTAGCACATTTGGACGCAAATGGAAACTTTCTAATTTTCGTTAACTTGTTTTTTATTGGGTTGCAACCACGGCCCTGCATGCATGGGAACGATTGGAACGACTTTTTTTTTTACTAGGGTTGATAACCCTAACAGGTTTATTTCCAATTCGCCTCAAGATTATTCGTTCAATTGACAACTCGTCTACTATCATTTGGTCTACCATCAGTTCGTCCACTCACCACATGGTCTACTTCATTCAGTCTAATGCCATTCCGTTAACAACCGGTGGCAATTGGTCCAATAGCCATTTAGTCCATATACCATTTGGTCTAATTGGACTAAAAATTGAATGGATATTAGACCAACCAGTGATGAGACGAAATTGTCAGACGAAACGGTGAGAAGACGAAGTGATAATTGGACCAAATGGTTGTTATAGATGAATGTTGATGGACGGAATGACATTAGACTAAATGAAGGTAGACCATGTGGTGAGTGGACGAGTTAGCAGTAGATGAATTGGCAATTTACCGGCCTAACCCGCACCTAATGACCATGCATATAAAGTTTGTACTCCCCTTCCTCGTAATTCAACTTAAGGGGCTACTACTAGTAGCACACCCCTTAGATTGAATATCATGCTTATGTTAAGTGATTTTTCATTTTGAAAAAAATTCATCATAACTAGCTATACGAAACGAGGTAATATCAATTCGTTTATGGCCTTTATGACGTTGTGCACAACCCTTCGCGCGTATGCGTTAAGATGGGGCGGGACTTTACCAACTTTGTTGCAGGTGCTTATGTTTCCATGGAAACGCGCGCTTAATGAGATTCGCGCACGTGTTTGTATTTACATTTTTTGCTTTTACATTTTTCGATCGAGTGATTTGGCCGAGGATCTTTACAAAAATAATTGTCAAAATGGCACTTTTTATCAATATCCGTTTCATCCCTCCGTAATCACTGAGATTATCTCCAAGAATTATCAATCTGTTACGACGTCAACCAGCATAAAACAGTGAGTACATTCTATTCAAAATAAATCGTTCTCATGATAGTAAAAAAAAAACAGCTTATCTAGCTTAAGGAGATTGGACAATATTCTAAAAACTAAAGTTTACCGTAAGTATTTGTCTTTGGATTACACTAAAAATATGAATTCCATAGATCGTTTAATCATCTTATTTTGTTCTCTATAACATTGCCTAATATTCTGTATACCAAACATGGATGAAACTTCGCTTGTTATTTTTTTTTCCAAACGACGGTTTAAAATTGATTGTCCGGATACACAACCTGTCCGGACAAACAACAACTGATGATACGCTTGTTTAATGTCAGACTCCAGACAAAATGCTACGTAGAATGGGGGAGAGGGTGGGGGGGGGGGGTCCGAATTTATTTATTAATTAATTTATTTATTTGTTTATTTATTTATTTTTTATATTTAAACAGGGTGATATGTGCCACCAATTTGGTGGTCTTCCATGTGGCCTTGTTAACAAAAGAACAAAACATGATAATGAAAATATTTGGCAAGTAATGCACAAGACATGGTACAGTGATAAATAATATGTCCAGGCACTAATATATGTAGGGCCTAGACATGTTTTTAAAAAAATGTTATCAAAAAAATTGTTTGTAATCTTCTTAAATTTTTTTTCTCTGTAACATTACTGAACAGTTAACAGTCTCGACGCCCGACCCGTGTGATAAAGGCGCATTTCTTGGTCTATATCTATATATAAATAAGTGAAATCAATTTTTTTATATGTCTATTTCAATAATCTTTTATCAAACTTCTTCCAGAACATGGGGACATACAAGTACCTTCTGACCTGCGCACAAGTGATCATATTCACGCTCTTATCTACCTCCATCGGGTGCTCATCTGCCTGTCCTACCGGGTGCATCTGCCGTGGGAGACCCGAGAAAAGAGACACTGCTGTCTGCTACAAGCCATGGTCAAACACCCATACACCAGTTCATTTTGGCGAGTCCATCACATCAATGTAAGAACGAAAGATAAACTAGATCAAGTCTAAAATCAAATCAAATCAATCGAACTTTCAATTTCGACCCTCGAACTTTGAACTTCGAAATTAAAACTTTATAAAGTTGAAATTACTTCAGACTTCTTACTCAAATTAACTTTAAATTTCTAGTCCAAACTTCTAACGTTGAACTTCAACGCTGAACATCAAACCGCAAAGTTTACCCTTTAGATATACCAGTAATTGTCTATCAATAATGTCGATGTGCATACTGTAGTATAAATGTCGACCACACAATAATGCATATATAATTGGTAATAAATATTGCCCCGTTGATTTATTTTGATCCAGTGAGTTCCGTCAACTGTTATTCCAAGATTTGGAACCATACCTATCAGGAGCGAAGGATGTCAATAATATCATGTGAGTGTGATGGTAATACTCATGAGGGCGTCAACAGGTGGGGCGGGGCATACCCGGTATATTCAAAGTGTGGTAAATGGCATCATGTAATTGCCCCCCCCCCCTATACCTACTTTTAATCAGAAGTATGACTGACAAGTGCTTTAAAAAATATTTTAATCTGGAAAATTGTGTGAATTTAGCATTTTATGATGTTCCAAAATTGTATGCCAAATTCGTTAATATATTAATGAATGCAAATCCCTTCATTTTTTTGGCAATGAATCGCCAATCCCCCTCCCGCATAAAAACATGCAAATTTGATAATGGTATTTTTTTTATTTAGTGATTCATAATCTATTTATTTGGGTAACCATGCTGACTGAATTGATATATCGTTTCTTAAAAAAAAACACGTGTTTGGTTAAACAGGGTGGCAATTTTTATTTTAATTCACGAAACGCCAAAATACATCTCTAGTATGCATGGATCATGAATAACTCGGTTTCTAAAGTACTTGGCAACAACATTAGCATGATCAGTCTCGTTGCGGAGTCAACTAAAAACGGATTGTTCAAAATTATCCGTATGTTTAGCCCTTTTATAGGCTTATCGTGCATGATTAATGACATACTATCGCCTTTTTATACCCCGCCCGGGGCCGCCCCCGCCAACGAAATTTAAATGGGGAGGGGGGGATAGGAATCAGTGTACGGTCGGGCGGTCGGTCCGTTGCAAATCTTGCGCATCGAACTACTTCCTCAGTTTTCAACCGATTCTCATGAAACTTGGAACACATATAGATGTTCAAAACACATTTTTCGCATGAATCGAAATTGCGTTGCCATGGTAACGGTATATTATAGCAAACATAATGGTAAAATCTTGATCGATTGATCTACTTCATCAGTTTTTAACAAATTCTCACGAAACTTGGAACACATTTGTTAAAATCTCTATCTTTAACAGTATTTACCCACCCAAGAAGTCCCCGGATGATAATCCACTGCCAGAAGATATATTCGAGAATGTAGAGAATCTAAAAGCTCTGTGAGTATAACCTAACTCTATTCAATTTTTTTCTTTATTTGATTTTTTTTTATAGAAATGCATTTTGAAATTCATGAATGTATAATTAATACAGAAGTTACAGCAGTTTCCCTTTTTTCAGTTTTTGAATTAAAATTTTCAGAATAACACGTGCCAGTATTTTTTTTATTAAAAAAGAATGTTTATTTCATTTATTTATTTATTGTTTATTCATTCATCCATCCATTCATTTATTCATTTATTTATGCATTCATTCATTCGTTCGTTCATTCCTTCCTTCCTTCATTCATTCATATTGATTTATTCATCAACATTATTGAGGGAGTAATGTAGGAGACTGTGAATACATACGGTTACCCCTCCCTTTTCAAGCCACTTAATGTAACTATAACTTTGCAGTATTCTATGTTTATTTCCAGGACAATCCACCAAACCATTAATAGACGAGCTCCAGTGGGCCTAGCAAAGGCAATCAAACATCTGAAAAATCTGAAAACAATGTGAGTATAGCGTTTCATGAAAGTTGTCAGCACTGGCAAGTGGTTGTCTTTCTCCGACAGTTACCATAGTAACAGTTAGAGGCCAGTGCCTCTCAACCAATCAAAACCAAGGATTTAACTGAAATTGTCAGCACTGCGACAATCTAGTCAGCGCTGACAGCTTTCATGAAACATCAATCGTCTTTATAAGCATTCTTAATGCCACCGCACCCCTTACAATTGATCTGCGACCCGAATTAGGAATAAAACCTTGTAGAATTTAATGAAAATATTGAGACTTAGAATATCTTAATGTGTTATGTTCTAAATCATCATACGAATACGTATGTTCATATCTGTGACTGCCTAAGCAGGGGAGGGGGGGGGGTCACCCCTTAAATTTTGTTGATACCAAGAACCCTCCCCCCTAAGAATTCGAACGCCCCCTAAAATTTGTTTGAAGACCTTTTTTTTGCTTGTCATTTTTTTGGGGGGGGGGGGGGGTAGGAAACGACTTAAAATTGGTGGTGAAGACCTTTTTATTTGTTTATTTCATTTATCTATTAAATTCATTTAATTAATTAATTTATCTATTTTTATTTTTTTTCTGGGGGGGGGGGAACTTCAACACTTTATTCAGCTTGAGCCCCCCTTAAAAAATCCTACGTACGCTACTGCTTAGAGTTAATTGACCTCGAATAAAGAGACTTTTCATTCACATTTTAAGAAAATGAGCAAAATGAGACTTGTTCCAAAGTCGGATGTTAGACCAGTATAGGTGTCCAATGCCTTGCCTTTATTCATACATTAGATGCATCCATGAACACAACTCGGACAGAAATTATTATACATGTAGCGCTCAAACTCGTTTCTGCAAGCAGTCCTACCATGACGTCATTGTAGCAATTTTATGTTCCTTTGGCTGACAAAGAAAATACACACACTCAAAATACAGTAGTTGTTAAAAATGTTACAAGATTGCTTCTATTTGGGCTATCAAAGTTGCCTTTTTTTATATACCAGAGAGTCAAAAGGGGCCTAAGCTTTCGATCCCAGCAGAATCTTCGTCGAAGGCAAAATGACAAACATATTTTTATATGTTTGATATAACATTTTGAATGTTATATGACAAAATGACAAACATATTTTTATATGTTTGATATAACATTTTTACTTTCATATGCTGAGATTATCGATAATTTTTTTAGATATGAACCAGAAGTTACCAATAATCAGTTTACTTTCAAACTTTATTTTCATATTTGATTACACCTAGCCACAAGTTGGAGATGTTATTATATTTATAATCATTTAAAACCACTTTACGTATTTTTTTTACAGAGATCTGGTGGGAAACACTCTCAACTGCGAATGTTCCTTACCGGCGATAATCGCTTCTGAAAATATTATGTTGCTTTCCAAATCACGCATGCCGGCAGTAACTGGATGCATCCATCATGGATTCTCAAACGAACAATATGCTATCAAGGATTTCCTCGAGAAATGCGGTAAGAAAAAACATTTACGCTCCAGAATCCAAAACAATGTCAGGTTATTTCTTGGCTCTCACTGAAACATTGGATATGGGCCCGTTTTGTAAAATATTGTACTGCATTTCATTTTTCTTAATCACCTTCTTCTTGGACTTTTTACATTTTCCAATAATGATACCAAACATTACCAGGGCCCAGTTGTAACATACAGATTAGCGATGAATAGCTAGTATGAAAGAAAACTTCTGATTGGTTTCTGGTCAGTATTTTGCGCTAAATGCACATGTAACATTGATCTCGATTGGTCAGTTCATTTAGCGATTGATCGCTAATCTTTGTGTTACGGAACCCAGATTACATAATATTTCTGAGGACCACCTCATGAAAATTGTCAACGCTAACAAAATAGTCATTATATGACAGTTGATAGAGGGGATAGAAAATGAAATATTTTTTTCAATAAAAAACAAGGATTCTACTGTAATTGTCGGAGGTGACATTTATTCCGAGTCGACGTTGATAGGGAGTTTCGTGCTGCGACACAGCAAAATCATTAAAATGCCCGTCAGATGACAATGAACAGCTTGGAGGTTTTCGTTTAAAATTGGTGAACAGAAACAGCAGCTTTGTTCTAAGTTTCGGAGCTGACAAAAGTTTTCGTTTGTCCGAAGTCCAGGAGCCCCTTTCATAAAGGACCTATTATGGCAACTACCATGGTAACAGGACTCAGCAGCCAATCATAATCAAGGTTTCCATGGTAGTTGCCATTATGGCAAAGTTACGACAGTTGCAATTCCTTCATGAAACGGGCCCCAGGTCGAAACATCTGCTTTGCTTTCAATAACTTTCGACAAGTCTTCTTGGTAGCTCTGTCAAAGGCATTTTGTTGCAAAACTTCCTAATGACGATTTCCCACAAATCTTCACTTTTTTTAAAGTGTGAGCAACGCGTTAATGAAGCACAACGTTTTAAAGCAAAATACTTCAGTGATTATGGTGGTAGGAACACCAGTTTTTGCATGGCGGTCACATTAAAATCATTCACATCTCCTATTTAAATGTCATATTTTCCCATCTAGCTGAACGTGAAGGCTACAAACTAAGCGAACCAACCCACGGAGTGGGACCAAAGGTCTCCTCGGCATTTTCAAACAGAAAGTTTGGTAACATCAAAAACAAGAAGCTATTCAACGCTGGCGTCAAGTACACCAGGATCAACACGAATGCCGTGAAACCAGGCTCTGCCAAGATGGTACCCGGGGCGTTTTCAGGAGCCATCGGGAAACCTCCCAGCATGAATCTGCAAAAGAGCGCTCCTGGATCAAAGAGGGTTCTGCTTCCGGGCAGCATGTCAGGGTTTTCCCGGAAGAAGCCATCTATCTATGCAAGCCAATTAGCCAACCGGTACAACAATGCAAAGAAGAAGTGGGGACGCAGGAGACTTCTATCTGTTGATGAAGCAGAATACGACCATGACGTCATTGATTCTACGCTTTCGGAGGCAACAGGGATGAAAGAGGATGGAAAACTCCCGGTTGAAAAACTCAGCGACTCGAGCGAGGATGGCGGTCAAGAAGTGCTTCATAGAAACAAACGGTATAGCATTAGCTATCTCTACCAGATTCTTAGTAAAATCCGACGAAAGAAAGGAGCTGAACGATTTGAGAGGGAAAATCCACGTGGTCATAAGTTTCTAAAGCGTTTCGAGGGAGGGAAAATAAGTAGACGAGGAAAAAGATCGGATAATGAACAAGACGATATTCTCTTTGAAGATGAACTCGGCGGAATGGAAGATACTATCGAAGGTACCGATGCTTTTTTCAAAATTATTTTATTGAACGTACTAGAAAAGTAAAAGGTACAAATTTCGCACTCTTAATTACAGTTCTGATAAGAACCTTTGGATGCAAATCTGCACCAAGGTCGATTTCTGCACCTTCAAGGACAAAATATGCATCGTTAGGGGTGTTTTATACCCTACATGTAGCTTGGCATGCAGATTTGAACCTTTTGAATGTAACAATTATCATGTACCCTAAAAGCAGAGAAGTTGTAGCTAGAATGCAAACAGGAACAAACAGTTGCACACTTGCTCGTTTTTTATTCGAGGTGCAAGATTGTACCCCCAGAAGGTGATGCGAGTGATGCATAAAGGGTGCAGACTTGATTATGTATTCAATGTGAACGTAACAACAGGGGGTCTTGCGTTGATATATCCTCATACGTTGAAGTTAGATATCTTTGATGTTTTAGTAATTTACATCGTTTGTTGTAATTATGATTTCCTTTATATTCATGTTCCACACAATCGAAGAAAATGATATTAATACCTCAATACTTTTGAAATATAAATGATATCAGTTTTGATGCCCCTAAAGGGCTAATAGCCTCATCACATTGTCACATTTCAGTGACATTTAGAAGAAAAAAAATAGTTTTGCATTTTATTTCTACTCCAAGCAGACGAAGAAGAAATAAGCGATGGGGAAATTCTTCATAGAAACAAACGATATAGCATTAGCTATCTCTACCAGATTCTTAGTAAAATCCGACGGAAGAAAGGAGCTGAACGATTTGAGAAGGAAAATCCACGTGGTCATAAGTTTCTAAAGCGTTTCGAGGGAGGGAAAATAAGTAGACGTGGAAAAAGATCAGATAATGAGCAAAACGATGATATTCTCTTAGAGGATGAACTCGGCGAAATGGAACATGGTACGCCAGGTAGAGTATGACTTTTCACTAACATTAATGTTGAAACGAACAACAAGATTAGAAAAAAGGCAATTTTGCGCCCTTTAGATACAATACTGGGAAGAACCTCCTGGAGCAGCTCTGCACCAAACACGATTTCGGCACCTTCAAACACAAAATAAACATTGTGGCGTGCAGAGTTGTACCCTTGGCAAATTTAATGATCTGTTGAATGCAACATTGTATATATAAGTACGCTAAAAGATGCAAAGTTGTATTGAGGGTGCAAAGTACAGGGGGAAAAGGTGTATATTTACCCCTTTTCATTAATGGTGAAATATTGTACCACAAAAGGATGATGCCACTGACGCCTCAAGGGTGCAAACTTGATTTTGTTATATGTGAACGTAGCAATAGCGATACCTTTCGTTGATTTATCGTTATACATTACATTACGGTTTAATACTTGAAATGTTTCAATGATTTCGTTCATCGCTAACCTTTTATTATGATTTCCTCTATGATTATGTTCCACATAATCTATGAAAATAATGTGACACTTTGTTCTATAATAAATCAGTCACGACTACTTTTTAAACGTATATGATATCAGTTTTCTTTTGCCGTTAAAGGCCCAATAGATGTACACACAATAGACAACATTTGAAACAATTATTTTTTTCATTTTATTTCTACTCCAAGCAGACGAAGAAGAAATAAGCGATGGGGAAGTGCTTCATAGAAACAAACGATATAGCATTAGCTATCTCTACCAGATTCTTAGTAAAATCCGACGAAAGAAAGGAGCCGAACGATTTGAGAAGGAAAACCCACGAGGTCATAAGTTTCTAAAGCGTTTCGAGGGAGGGAAAATAAGTAGACGTGGAAAAAGATCAGATAATGAGCAAGACGATGATATTCTCTTAGAAGATGAATCCAGCGGGTCAAACAGTACGGGACGCCAAGCGACAGGTATCCACCACTAGCATTAAGAAGTTATTAAATGCGAGAATGTGCATCGATGTATCGACGTTTTTTAATAGGCATATAAACCTGTGTCATATCTATGAGACATGAACATGCTACTGAGCTAAATATTAAAAAAAATGATTGGGATAATTTCCCCCTGCCCCGCTGCCTTTGGACATACTTACTATATAGCAGAATGCTTACCCCCAAATATTAAAAATAGCATATTCACAAAGTCTTTACGAAACGGCTTCTTGACCTAATTTCTCTGAGTGTATCTTCACCCCGGAGAGCATTTCATGAAAGGACTTGTCGGACGTTTTATCCGACAAGTCCTGTTTTACCCGACAGTTACTATGGTAACAATGCTTCTCAACCATTCAGAATACAGGAAAGTTGACAGATCTGACAACTTGTCGGACGAAAATATTGATGAAACACCACCCTGGACTATTTCATTGCATACAGGCAATGAATCACCAACCAACAATGATGAGCAACAGACTGAGAGCACAAATCATGAAGAGATCTTTGATGAGTCTATGGATTCGGAAGGACTAGCTCCACTTCAGGTCAATAAACCTCAAGGGCATCCTCAAGGTCATCAGGGTCAAGAACAAAATCATCATAATCGTCGTATTGCTGGTACGAGAAAAGAATTTCCTAAATGACGCGATATAAACGCGGTGGTTAAATATCATAAATTCATTTGTTGGCTCATTAATTCATTAATCAATATATTTGATCGTCCAATAATTTGTTCATCCTTTGTTTTATTTTTTTCTTTCATTCATTCATTCATTCATTTATTCATTCACCTTTCTTTGATTTATTTGTTCATTTATTCATTCATTATTTCTCCATCTGCCATTTCTTTCGTCTGCAATTTGATCAACACTACGATATTTCACGACACAATAGACAAAATACGAATTGTGTCACATATAATATTTAGATAAGTGGACTTTGAAATCATAAATCACATTCAGTTGTTGAGCCGTGCATCTGTTTGGTTGAATATTAAATTGCGTTTGATAATGGACTTGGACTTGCGATTAATTGCAACTCTTTCGGCATCAGGCCCCCAATTGTTTAGGATTATATTTTTTTAGGTTATTACCAAGACAGATGAGCAGATGTGAAAAAATAATGGATGGTTTCTGATAACCATGGTTTGGTTAAACATGGGTTAATTAAGACCACACTTTTATGGAGAGCCAGATATGTCAACCCATTCACCATTTAAAAATTATTCTTTTCCTGCCGCAATAATTTTACCCAGCAGTAATAGTTCCATATTTGCGATTGTAACCAGTTAAACCTCTTGAATCCGTATGGATAAGATGATATTAATGATAACTCTCATTATCATTACAATGCTTGATATTGTCGGGGCGACGCGTCGGTTATGACTCTCGTCTTTCAATCTGAGGGACATGTGTTCGATTCCAAGCCATGGCGTGTTTTCCTTGAAAAACGCAGTGCGCGTAACTGCCAAAGTCAGGATAATTATGCTGCATTAATGTAGAGCATTTAGAGACTTCTGATAAAGTAAGTGTTATGTGCTAGATATATAAGCAATTAGACAAATTGTTATTATTATTCTTTCCATTCAGCTGAAGCAGCCCGTCAGCTTGCCATGTATCAGCTACCGATGAACGACCTGACCGTGAAGTTGAACCCTTTCGATCCGTTTGAAGTGGACCTGTTCTTTCAGTACATCCTTCATAAAGAAGACCTCCCTGAACATCGGGAATCAACAACAAACCCTTGAACATTAACATAATTTTTAAAATTATATTTGGGGAATAGGAGGGAGAGGGGGTGGGGTGGTTCAGTGGGCTGGGGTCTGGCGATTTGGATGAGAGGAGAGTTCATCAAAGTACAGACATATCAAAAGGGGAGATTTAAACCATGGACTTAAGATAAGATTGTTCCAACCAAGGACTGAATTCAAACTCTTGTGAATACGGACCCACGCGTGTCCTATAACGAAGGAACAGATTCGTGAAGCATTTGCTACATCTTCCCAGTTATTGCAGTGAGTTGTGTTAGTTGCCCTACTTGTAGAGGTAGCATGTGGTTTTTATGACAGTGATATTGACGACATGATCTGTGTCCATAAGAGGTAAAGGCGATATTGACTCTGGAGTACACGGATGCCCCCATTTCAATAACAAATGTTCGCGTCATTTTGTTTTAATGAAAGGGATGAAATCCAGTAGCGTGATTTTCTTGTAAGTAATCATGATTGATTTCACTTTTAGGGAGAAAATATTACGTTTTTATCATCATAATTGTAAGTGAAGGATAAACATTATGTGATGTACATGACATGGGATAATCAATGATTATTTTAGTCGTCTAGACCAAACAACTAAAACTATTAAAAAAGTTACGTGGCAAAGATTTATAAATAGTCTGGGAGAGTCATATTTTTTCTTCGACAATTAGGACCTTGTCTCAAAAGAAGTTGCAATTGATGTGAATCAGTATTATCTTAAGTTTGATTTCGAATATTTACGAGTAAATTGCAAAGTGAGATTCTTTAAAAATGGTTAGAATTCTATATTCATCAAACGATTTTATAAGCATGACAGGAGAGACCATTGCTGCCCGCGTATTCATCTCAAACTTTCAGTATTAATTTTTTTAAAGAAAAAGAGCGAGAAACAATTTTAAGAATGAAAGTTTTAGGCCTATACTCACATGCCAACTTTTTTTCTTTAGATAAAAAGGAAATTTCATCTTGTTCTAAATTTAAGTCAGGTTTCAAGTCGAATGTAATGATGGATAGAATGTCGACATAATACCTGATTAAAATTATGTCATTTCTGTACCGCCTTGTTGTACTGGCTCACTTGTGTGCGATTGCATCTAAAATAATGGTTAATCCTGTACGAGTGTGGTTTTATTCTGATGTATTAATTCTCCCTCCTCCCCCTCTCCCTCTCTTTATCTTTTATATGATTTTTTTTAGGGAGGGGGGTCTAAGGGGAAAAAGGAATTTTAATGTAAGCATAGCCACATATATTTGTGTGTGTGTGTTCCTTAACAATCTGACAATTGTCGATTTTCCGGCCACAAAATTTTTAAACAAAATGTAAAAAAGGATAAAAAGGGAATAATTAGTGAGAAAGAAAGAATGTGGCTGGACCTAAAGAAAGAAAGAATGAAAAAAAGAATGAAATGAAGCAAGGAAGAAAGAAAGAAAGAAAGAAGGAAGGAAGGAAGGAAGAAAGAAAGAAAGAAGATTTCATATTGTCAGCTCTGACAATTCAGACGAATTATTTCTTTATTTGGCTTCTTCTTCCTCTCCTTTCTTTCCTTCTCCTTCTTTACTTCCAACTCCGTCTCCCTGCACTAACTGTCAATTCCTTTGTCTTGTCTATTCTCATTTTTTTAATTAATAAATTCGTCACAAACACCCCGCCGAAAAACGGACGCAGCGCGTCATATTTTGCCGATTTGCCTGTGCCGCTGGCAGCGCATCAGCGCACGGCTAGCTAGCTATAGCTGGCTAGCTTCTGCGCGAATTTAATTACGAACGCACGATCATAGAGTTGCATAGCAACAGAAGCGAAATGGCCGAGACTATCAGTATCACAGTGGAAAACGCGAAATGCGTTGCAAATTTAGGGGTAAGATTCTTTAAAAGGTGTATCATTAAGGAGTGCGTATAATTCATTACAAAAAAATCGATTTAGTCAAGTGCTTTGCAGGTTGTTATAAATTTCATTAAAATACATTCAGGTAAAACTTGTTGTGTGAAGTGTAGTCCCACTCGTTCATAATTTTGTATTGCTGCAGCTCTAACCCTCCGGCCGCTCGGGCTTCCTGACGTGTGCGGACGCTCTTCTTGCATTGTCATTGTTTGCAGTGTCTTTGTTAAGATGAGTTAATGCAAATTTATAACCACTCCAAAACTCTCTGAAATATTGATTTTTAATTTTTGTAAAATATTCCTTTCATTATCAGTTTTTTATTTTACTGAATCATAGGCTAGCGGCCGTGATTGTCTTTGAATGAAACTAAAAGTTTGACTGTCTTTGGTCGGCCTTGGCTTTGCCTGAATGGCTTTGCCTGGGTCTGGCTTAGTCTTGAGGACGAAATGATGATTACTTTTGACAAACTGACATATACTTCTTCATCATTGACGTCTTGACACTTTACTAATAGCGAAGCACCATAATAAAGATGGATTGCCACTTGGAAATCCATCTTTTTTATTAAAAATCACGTAATTGCTCGTGATTTTATTTAACTTTACACCTTCCTTCACCTAATGCGTAGGAAGGTTTTAAAAAACATTGGAAAAAAAGGGGAAAAAATAAAGGATTCTTACCAGACCGATGTTGCGTAGACCCCTCGATCCACATGTAATACCGATGTAAACAACGCAAATACAACAATGGCGTCAACCCTTGAACCGCTTATGTATTACGTACTTCCGGTTAGCGATGCCGTTCTAAAAATTAATTTATAGATAAATATTATTTTACAAATGATAAAATATATTACGTAATTATAAATAATTGATATAATATTAATTATTTATAATCACGTAATATATTTTATTATTTGTAAAATAGTAATTTTGCAATGTGCTGTGCAAAATCATAAAGTGAAATCGGACAGATTTTTTAGCATCTTCCTGTAATAGGCTAACATCTGTAGACCTACACTACAGTTTAAAGATGGGACAAACACAAATCCAAATTTTTAGCTTCTGAGAGATGTTAAGATGCCAAATGCAAAAACTTGTCTACTGGGTGTCAATTAATTTGACACTCTTTCTCAGGGTTGGCGCGTTTTAAACGGTGTGTTTTAAATAAAACATGTTTTAAAACTCGTTTTAAAACATGTTTTAAAACTCGTTTTAAAACACCCGTTTTTTTACAAAAAAAACAGTGTTTTAAAACACCGCATAGACTTGTGTGTTATAAATTTGCATATTAAGAATATTCTCATATTTTTGGACAGGTAAAGAAACACTATTAGAATAAGCTAAAATACATGTACATGTAATAGAAGTACTTGAGTTAAATGGAAGTGTTACACAAGCACAATAATATTTTACAAATTCTGTAAACCTGACATCATACTCTTGAGGTACACACAAAAGTTGGTATAACTTTGCACTTCATAAAGATGAAGAAAGTACTTTCAACAGTATAAGATAATCAGCTATGTATGCATGGGTATGCAGTTACATATACACCACAAGTGCATATTAACAGATCCTGAATTGCTTAAAAATTGATTTCATGTATAAACCCAATGTGAGTTCTTGCCAAAATTTGTCTGTATCATTATTTTTACTTGTTAATGATTGGAAAATTGTCAAAAATTTCTATTAGTAATAAAAAAGTTTTAAAAATCCATACATAAATATAAAAATGTATAAAAAAAACATTACCAGTAACATAAATAGACTGGGCTATTTCGTTTCCTAAGAAGACTGAGAGGGGGGGGGCCCTATGATCTGGGCCGTCGATCGCGGGATCACAACAAAAATTGGCACACGCATTACCCATGGCATAATCTAAAAAAAATATAAATCAAATTTTGCATAAATCTCATTGCTAATTTATGCATAATATCAAAAGTTTGCTCTTATTAACTAAACAATGCCCCTGAAATTATCATTTTTGGTTTACAGGCTCTTTATAGGAATCTGATCAAATGTTCTTTAAAAAAAATTTCAACATCACATTTTTTTTCTGATGTATTTTATTGTTTTTTTCAATGGAAATAGTCAGGGACTTTATTTTGACCATAAACAAGGTGAAATTAATTGATTTTAATCAGTAAAAGGAAAAATAATGGCACATTTATGAATTATGGCTAAAAACACTATTGCATTAGATTTGTACACAAATTCACGTTTTGAGCATTTTTGGGTCTGCATGCACTTACAAAATGTTGCGTAATTTCAGAACCGCATACCAAGGGGTTGCAATTTTGGTCTCAAAAGTTGCGTGAGACTCGAAAAAGGAAAGTCTGTGAGTGATGCGGTAAAAAAAAATTGAGCAGTGGATTTATCACCAAAAAAATGACGAGGGGGGCTGAATGAGCCCCCTCCCAGTCTTATTAGGGTTAAATAAACATTCTATAGGCCTACTGATTGTTTTTAAATATATTTGATCATAATTCTTGAATTATAAAAAAAAGGTAGTTCAAGGGCTTTATAGATTTGAATTGAATTTGTATTTCATGCACTAAAATTGGTATAAGTGATTCAATTGAAATAAAAGCATATTGATTTACCAGTTAAGAAATTAAGCTTTGAAACCCCATGTATGTCAATTTCTTCCATTGTGCAAATTCTTCTCCCCCCCCCTCGATTGACAAGCCTCATACCTCGAGACTACATGTCTATGTTCATGTATTAGGAATAAAATGTCGAATTACTTAAAAAGTGTTCTGTTTTGTAGGCATTCAATTTCCATGATTTCGTGATTTTGGGGGAAATATGAACTCTTCTGTTGGAAATTCATTAACAGAATTGTGGTCATCTCTTATTTAAAACATCAAGAGCTTAAATCATGCTATATATAGTGTAAAGTTTAATTGATTTACAGAAAATTGCATCATTCCTTGGAAATAAACGTTTTAAAACGATTTAAAACGTTTTAAAACAATAAAAAACGTTTTATTTGTTTTTTTTAATAAAAAACGTTTTTTATTACAAACCTGCTCTTTCTGATAGTATAATTTTTTTTAAATTTGAAAATCACATCACATTATCACAGACAGTGTAAAATTATGACTTTAAGAGAAAAAAATTGTGCCCAGCAGAAAATTAATTTTCCTATCGTAAACGCCTGGGGAAATGGCAATCTGAAATTCTGAATACACACAATAATTAGAATTTGTCATAAATTTATCTCTTCATCCTCATTTCTAATGACCCTATAAACTTTTTTCAGCATCAAAAGAAGCCCCTTATTTTCCTCTTTCCATACATCTTGAATAATTGTAATGAGTTGAAAATATATTCAAATCACATTTATCTTGTAAGCTGAATTTTCCCAAAATATTTTACCATCATTCCCCAAAATCAGTCCGTTTTATGCTGACACTTTTCAGTGTGGCTTCAGACACCCTAAGACTAGTGCTAGGGCCTAGAGTAAGTTAACGTTGGGTCTAACAAAAATAAGTAAGGTGGTCCAACGTGCAAACATGTTAGTTCGCCTTTTTTTTACTGCTGCGCCACTCACTTTTTACTGCATGAACATAATGGTTCAAGAAATTATTTGCAATGTTGAAAGATGTCTCGGCTCTTGTGGCAACTGATATTAGATCTAATCCTTAGTAATTTAAGGTTGTTGTATCGATAAGTGCATGGGAAATTCCACAATTAGACTAACATGATTAAATTTTAAGAATTTTTCATTTTTTTTCATTCAAAATTCCCAGAAAACAGATGGAAGGTTGCGACTTGGAGAGTTCCTTGGCTGGACAATGGCTGATTTTGATGAAGATGCTCAGATGAGAGAATCAATTCTTCTTGATTTTCTTTATGAGAGTCTCATGTTTGGAGCTCAGAAGGGCGTCCCATGGTCACAAATACCAGCCCTTGTACAGGTTGCATCAGAGTTTCAGAAAGGAACAATTGGTAATTATTATTAGAAAAGCTTACAGCCATGGGTTCCACCCATCTGTAAATGGTAAAGTGATGAATACATATGATTTTTCCCTTTTTTTGGGGGGGGGGGGGTATTAAAGGTTCAATCCTTTGTCGACCTTTTAGTCTGACATGTTGTTGGATCAGACAACTGTCCTTGATTTTAATTGGGTGAGGATCAATTTAACTATGGTAATCGTCAGATGAAATGGGACTTGTTAGATAAAACTTCCAAGTCTTTTCATGAAATGCTTCCTGATTTACCAGGATACGGTTTGTTTGGAAAATGAAATGAATAATCATCAATTATATGTTGTTGGTAAAAGTAGTGAAAAAGCCCCGCTGAAAAGGATCACACTTCATGGCTTTACTTTCAAAATATGACACAAAACATTCAGATGATATGATTTAGCTGAACATGTGATTGCAATACCATTCATGTTTTTCTTTTCTTTTTCGGAGGGTGGGGGTGCAGTTTATTTGATTAACAGTATAATAAAGATAAAAGGGGCCCGTTGCATAAAACTTTTTACCTGAGAAATCTCAGGTTGTTTTTACCAGAGTTTTCGTCCTGTGTTAAAGTCAATGGCAGAAATCAGATTAACCTCAGTTTTCTCAGGTAAAGAGTTTTATGCAACAGGCCCCTGATCATTCTGATCCAAAATTGTATAACATATGTTTATTAGAACTTAAATTTTGTCATCAGCATTTCCAAATGGATTTGAGGCGGTTTTTATTGCCTCGGGAGGGTTTCATGAAAGGGCTTGTTCAACATTTTTATCTGACAAAATCAGTTTTATATGACAATTAACATTGATATGAACAGTGCTTGGCCAATCAAAGTCAAAGAAACTTGTCTAAAAAACACTCCTAGAATGCTTGTTCATCTCTTAAAATCACATGGAACTGTACATTCCAACATGTTTAGTGGAATCAATGTAATAGAAAGATAAAGCTTTACAGCCTTTCTGTACCATACTTTGTAAAGTTTATCTGCATTCATTTGTTCAAATGTTTACATGTTTATGATTACTTATTGTTATGACCAAATGATTATTAGAAAAAAATGATAATAGTAAGCAAATCAGATGTGAAATGAGATTAAAACATTTTGAAGTTTACATACATTTGCCTACCTAAGCCAATGATGTCACAATCTGACAAATTCTTTCCTTTATACACTCAGGTCAACCACTCTCGGCAGCAATCAAGATCTACAGAGAAATCTCACAGAGGTACCTGAATGAGAATGCAATAAGTGAGAGCAACCTTAGACTCTTTACCAGTCACTTGTTTGAAACCTACATGGCTCACTATCAACTCTACCAGATTGTATTCACCACAGAGAGGGAACCAATGACTGTCAAGCAACATCTAGATGTCCTGCCTCCACCCGAAACGTATCCTCTTGATGTAAGAAAACTTTGCAGTGTCATTGAACGTCACTCTTGAAAATTTGTTTTATTAATAATAATTATTAATATTTGTTTGCCTGGGAGGCGAAAAGCGAACTGAATCACTATGACCCGCAGGTCTCTCCTCCCGATATAACTGATTGGGGGGAATGCAGGTGGACCACTACACCGAGGTTCCCCCCTACTCTTATATGAATAGTGCAATGGGTTCTTAACGTGCAAAGGTGGTGACTCTCCTCTACACGGGGCCTCCATTTAACGTCCTATCCGAGGGATGGAGTGTTTTCCATTGTAACAGAGCCTGCATTTATGAAACATGGGAGAGACGTTTACACACAATGCACTGGCTTTCACTGGTTTTCAGTTGTAAGTCGTCCTATAGGTAGTCTGACACCAACATTTTACAGAAGGATTGAATTCATAGAGTGTACTCCTGAAAAGATATTGGCATAGAGATGATCAGGGTAATCTCATTCTATGTACATAATTTATACACATCAAATCCAGTTCATTATGTATTAAAGGAATCAGTTAATTTGATATTTAAATTGATGTAGTGTACCCATATATTATGATAATATCATTATGATGTCGTAATTTCTCTATTATTGTTATTTTCATTTAAGGTCATAGATTACTCGCAACACTTCAACACTTTGCATGCAGATTCGAGCAGCAAATCTATTGTGCGGGGAAGGGGTCTATTGTGTCTACCCCCACCCCTTGACTTTAATAAATTATATCTCTATTCACCATTGATACATACATATTTCAATCTTCATACTTCTAAATATTGAGATTTGTGCTGAAAATGTGCTATGAAATGCTGAAAACTGTAGATTAATATGCTACTGGGATGTTTTCTTATATTTAGGAGGCCAAACCACTGAATATTTGGGAATATGAGAGAAAGATGAGTGAAATAGAGGAGGAAGAGAAGTCGAGACTGAATCAGATCAAGCTAGAAGAAGAAACTATTCTCAATGATATAGATGAGAAACAACCCTTCAAGGACACCAAAGACACAGTCCTGGACAGACAGGTAAGTCGGAAACTTTAGCTTTGGATATGAAAAAATAGTGCTGAAACTAAAAAAATAAAGAGAAGACATAGAAGAAAATTTTGCATTAGGGTATTAGAGACTTTCAGCCACAACATTAAGAATAGGAAGCGAATGGTCAGGAGGCTTGGTCAGTAAAGCGTCTGCCTATCGAACCAAAGATTGTGGATTCGACTTTGCCTTTTATTGATGACCGAAGACAGTGCCCTTTCCCTGTTTCATAGATGCAGGCAATGTCACAATGGAAAACACTCCCTCAGATACGATGTTGAGTTTATTGCATAGACATCTATGTCTAGTTGTGCAAAGTAAAGTTAAACTTGCTGAAATTGTCATTCCATAGGTCAAATATTCACCCAAATCCACACAATTATTAAGAATGTGTATTGTATACCTACTCTAGTTTAAGTTTTTTGCTCCGTCAAACATATTTTCTATGGTCTCAAACGATACGACCTTAACAAAGTTGCTTGTATATGAGTTTGCACTCGTACCAATTTCACCATACAAAGTCTCTCTCTTTCTCTATACATCCTAATTCACAGCAAGTATCTGAGTTGATTAACGATGCGATCCAGCATCACACCTCGCAGACCGAGAAGCTTCTCCAGACGAGGGTCGAAGGTACGCTGGAGGACCTCTCATTCTACCTTGAGAAGACTGCCCTGCCACGCCCAGAGCACCTCGGCCCACCCCCAAGGACCAAAGAACCACCCAGGATGTCGGCAAAGAGCAGGGCTGGTGGCAAGCTGGGCTCCGACGGCATGCCTTCAGCCAAGTCAAAGAAATCCAAGAAATCTGCAAAGACAAAGTGAAAATGGAGAGAGCAATTCATGAAGGGAAAATATTCTGCCTGTATTCCGAATACCAGATCAATTTTATTGTCATTTGATAATTCTGTGGTTTGATTATGGTTAAATGGATATGACACAAATCTATAACAATAGTCTCAATTTATACTGTTTGGCGCTCAAATCCTTAGGAATTGAAAAAAAAGAATTGTTTTCTTCACAATTGAAGCATGGCAAAATGGCAGTATAGAAACATAAAATACTCACTTTTTTTATACATATTTGGCTTTCCATACCTTTATCAGACTAGTGATCCTTTCTTACATGCTTAACCATCGCCAACTAATCTACCATTTACAACAAGAAAGGATCACCAGCAGTCGGTCTTAAACTTAAGAACAGCTTTATGAAACACCCACTGGATCAAGGATCAAAGTGAGTTGAGCAAGACTTCAGAATACGGGCTGCATTAAAACCTTTCTAATTATTGATATGTGTCCATACAGTTAGAAACAGGCATATTGCCCAACATACACGATAATCAAATATTTTCTACTGGTGGTGGGGATGGGGGAATTCAGAGAAACCGTAGATCTGTAACAAATTTCTGTCAATATACTGGGCATGTAGTAAGGTTATGACATTTGGGAATGTTGCTATTTTTTGTCAGTTGAGCAATATGTTTTGTCATTGTTTTGGCTTATTATTTGTATTTGTTATGTCTTTCTGTATTGGGAATGTGAAGGTGGGTGCTACATTACTTGTATACAAGTGTAACTGATAATTGCTTTGATGGAGGTTGAAACTGTGTCAAGATGAAGCCTCTGGTTCCTTGTATCTGAATGGCTCGTGAGGTGGGATCTCAGCATGTGAAGCGCGCTGCTGCTGCTGGGTGGGTGTTTCATAAAGCTATTCGTAAGACAAGAACGACTTTAAGAACAACTGATCCTTTCTTTGGTAAATGGTATACACCATTGGCGGTGGTATAGCCGCATAAGAAAGGTTCACCAGTCGTTCTCAAAGTCGCTCTTTACTGAAAAGGCGAGCGAAGCGAGCCAGCCACAGTAGACCTAGTCTGCTGTGCAGACTCCTTGAATCAGCTGTGAAACACACACTGCAGATGTGGTCTACATTTGTAGACTAGGTTCCTTGTTACATAAAACTTAGTGTTTGAACATAGGGCTGATTTTTTATGCCTGATTACTTATGTCTGATGCCTGATTATTCTTATCAAATGTATCTTGACAACATGACAATATCATTTAACCCCCCCCCTGAGATTAAAAAGAAAAAGGTGTACAGTCAAGGATCTCTCTCACAGTTAATTTCCGTTTTGGTGAAGCTTGTCTATAATTCTATTTTATTTCTGCATTTATTAGAGGCAATATGATACTTAACATTGGTATTTTGAACGAAAAGCAGTTGCAATCAAATTATATTACTTTCATGTGAACAGAAAGCAATACAATACCCCTGTGGTCCTTTTTTGGGCAGGGGGGGGGGGGGGGGGGTGATTTATATTTGTCAATTGTTGGTGATGAGTTAGAAATTGCAATCGTCATTTCATAGTTACAGTGTAATGTTCATTTTATTACAATGTTTAGTATATTTATGAACAAATAAAATTTATTGATTACAAAATTCTCTTTCATTGTTTTTGTATTTTGACAAAAATGATTGAATAAACTCACTGTTTTGTCTCAGGTCCTTAACAAAACAAAGAAAAGGAGCCTTCCAACAATGTCTGATGATGTTATGGCATACTTCATTTACTATTTCCCTGATTTTAATAAGATAATATTTATTCTGCCAATGGTTGTAGAATGATATTAATATTTATCAATAAAAAATGTATTGCACAAAATTACAGCCTAGAAAGAGAGGGAGAGATGGGGGAAAGGGTAAAAGGAGGAGAGAAGGAAGAAAATATACATAAAGAAAGGGGAGAGAGGAAGAAAGGGAAAAGAGAGGGGAGGGGGATAAAGAAAGGAAAGGATAAAGCAAGAGAGGTTAAGAGAGAAAAGTGAGTGATATTAAAAGAGGCTGAGAAGAATGAGATTGATAAGAAGATGCCTGGGGTACCTGTTGCATAATAGAAAGATAGAATGGCAATGAGGAAGTGAAATTTGTAACAGAATCATTACCCCCACCCCTTTATCACAATTATCTTGGGATGAACCTATAAGCTAATAATGATAAAAAATTGCCTTGAGAATTCAAGAATTATAATGTAATTAACGTAGATGGCGCCCGACCTGTATTGTGTATACGGCGCAGCGGTGATTTTCTAAAAATTGTCTTCACTTTTCTCGTAACTAAGCCAGATAATAGCTTCTATTCTGGGCGTACCTAGGATTTTCCACGGGGGGAGGGGGAATTGGTCCGCCAAAAAATAAAGGATTTCGTACCAGAAAAAAAAATGGACAAGCAAAAAAAATATCTTCCAAGTTCAAAGGACCGGGCCAGGGATCAGTTGTGACTAGTCGGGGGGGGGGGGGGGATCCGTCCCTTGCATGGGTTGTGACTCGTCAGGGGGCAGTCTGCCCCCCGTAGGTACGCTAGTGCTTCTATTGTGAACTTAAATCGGCATTCTGAAAATAATTTTCAGTGTATTTTCTTTGTAAGGACGTCCTTTATCTTTGGCTCATGACCCTTTTGTGGGGGGAAAAGGTCAAGTTTTCGGGAGACAAAAAATAATTTTCTTTATTTGTGAGTAACCACCTCCTTCAAAAACATTTTGGGATCACTACGAGAGCATGCGTATTTTGGGTCGTTTGCTAACACCAGAGAACTACATGTAAAATGAGACACATGCCTGACATGGACATCAATTATCATTTTTCATATTTTAATGCATCATGTAAAGGAATGGGAATATGTGGTCGTATTCGAGCCCGGCAGATTCTCGGTGTGACTTGGGTCCTGGCGACTTTTTCCGTCATCAAGATTCGAGTTGGTTCGGGAATTCGGCCGGCCCCGGTGTGGCTGCACCCGGTCTGGATTAATTTGAGGTCCATTCAATTTAAAGTGTATAATCATGCTAATATGACTCCACTCACTTCATGTTCTTAATTTTTTTAATGTTTGGTTTTTATCTGAAAGATATGTATAGGCCTATAATTACTTTAATCACAAATTTACTTGATGATTAACAGTTTATTATACTTTCACCGAATGTTCCATCTTATTTGGTAGTTTAAGTATGTAACTGTAACATTATGTTAATCTGCCCTGCTTGTGTCAGTAATGTGACCATGTCCTGAGCTCTCTTTTGTTCTGTAAATGTACATGTATTGTCATTCTTACACTGTTCCTTTATTGCTTTTCGCACAATAAAGTGATGCAAAACAACGATGCAAATCCCAAAATTGAAATTTGATCAAGTATTGTAAAAGGTGATGTGATAGGAATAAATCTTCAATTTGATATTTGTCGTAATTTAATTCCTTATCAAGAATTTGTGTGATTTTCTATTAAAGTCCGACCAAGTCCACCCCAGATAACAGTGGATTTGAATTAATAGAGGGAAAAATAAAACAAGCAGAATGCTGAAAATTTCATCGAAATCGGAAATAAGAAAGTTATATTTTAATGTTTCGCTATTTTTGCACAGAAGAGTAATATATGCACAAATCAGTGATATGCAAATCGGAGTCGATGATGTCCATCGCTCATTATTTTCTTTTTTATTGTTTGAATTACATAATAAATATCTATTTTTACAGATTCAACAATAATGACCTATTTGACTGAACCACAAAATGTCAAAACAATGGTAGTTCCACATGTCCGGGGGGGGATAATTTTTTTTACATGACAATGGGTAGAAATTATAAATATAACATAATGAAATCCCCCCAAAATAGTGAGTATAGTATAGTATAGTATTTATTTTCCGTAAAAAACCGGATGGATTGCCCATGGAGTGATGTAATCAGTCCCCTCATTTGCATATCGACCAGAATATGCATATAAATTAAGTGAAATTTTAAAAATCATAACTTTTTTTATTTTACATCCGATTTTGATGGAATTTTTAGTGTTATGCTTATTAGATTTTTCTCTTTTAATTTGATTTAACTTTTTGTTGGGGTGGACTTTTCCTTTAAGTATATTTTCCTATGTGCAGTAGACGGAAATATAAACGTTAGTAGTATACATCCTCTTATTCTCATAAAAGAAAATGTCATTCTGAATTAATATACAGTTTGTACAATATTTTATAAGAAATTTTCGGAGAAATTGTTTTTTTCCTTAAATATTGTTTAATTGATAAGTTTCCCATTTCCATATATTGATTTTTTTTGTACAGACTAAATACGACAATTTACATTTTTTCATTGTTTCTCTGATTTCGCTCAAACTTTTGCATGATCGTGCCCACTATTGCATTTTCTGATTTTTTCTTCAAACAATTTCTTTCGGATGGTAAGTCCATTTTCAATATATAACCGTTAATAACCAAACAATCTACATGAACCCTATTGAATTAATTATATAATTATAATAATAAAAAAAAATCACTTGCCTTTTGCTCTTTTAACACTCTATGAAATGGATTTGGCATATTACAAATTGGATCTATTATTAATCATTCTCAATACAGAACGCTCCATTATCTCGACTCCGAACCATTTACTAGTATACACTTATTATTTTGTATCTTAGAATATGTGTTTTCGCTATTTTTGACGTCCCTTTTGACCATGACAGTGCTATAATAATGCCCCAAAAAGAATTAAAAAAGAAAAAAAAAGAAAGAAAAAAATGAAGAAAGAAAAATAGATTGGTGACTGAGTATTATTGAAATCATATTTTAAATGATTGTTTCACAGGGATTACAACTGGGCGCCATGTCATATCAATTCAATTCAATTCTTTTATTTAATTTCCATTCAAAATATAATACAAAGTAATATAAAACAATACAAATCAAATACAATTTTACAGAAGGGCATTCTTACTTCGTAAAACAAATCAACAGTATAATAAAGAGCATAAATGGAAATGGAAATGAGGGGGATCCACTAAAAAGCAAAGCTTGTAAAATTGTGGATCCCCCTTGGAAAAGAAGAAATTATAGTCGACTTACTATATGCGTACATGCATGTATTACAGGAAAGAAAAAGAGAAATCATATTGACGGAAACATAATTCAAATGAAAAAAAAAATAGCATCAATAAGGGGAAAATAACATATAATTTACACTACATTAAACATTTCAACTATCACCACCAATATATCTACCGAAATAACCTTAAACATCATGAATGCACAATGTCCACCAGCTCTAACACCAATACCACCACTTCATCCAGTAGATACCAATACCACCACCACCACTGGCGCGGCGCCATTGAACGCTCGCGGCGCCACGAATTCCACGCACATAACCACATTAACCCATGATCATCTTGACCACATCTGCACTGGTCAACTTATGTCGATTTCTTGTGTTTATGAATTGAGACACCCTAAAAAGTTAGAATTATTATCATTTTACGACCTTTCTTCATATATTTCAATAAGAAGTCTTCTCATATCGCGTTTAGATTAAAATAAATTCGAAGAAAAATATTGATTTATTGTGTTCAATTATTCCAACCATTATTCGTCGTAGAGAGATTTCAATGCTCTTTACAGATACATGTATCCATGCGCAATGTTTCTGCACCATCTTTTATCACGATACAACATAAGTATTGTCGCGATGAGTTGCAAATATCCTTTATTGTAGATAAGAAAATGCAAATGCTTTTGTTTATCAAATGTAAATAACAAAGATTATGATAACCGAACTAGTTATATTTGCCGCGAATGCAGCGCTGAGAGAGAGTGGTTAGGTCATTACTAATAACGTGTATTTTTGGCATAAGAGGGAACACCCATTGTACACGAATGACGTCCGCCCGATTGAATTCCTCAAGCTCAGTGCATTGGTTATTGTGTGAATTGATGTCGAAGCCAGTGACAGTGTGTCAACCATGGAAGGACTGTAACTTATTTCTGTCGGAAATTTATAGTATTCTTCACATATTTTAGGATTGTGACATTGGATATATCCTTGTTTTCACCATGGGGAATTGTTTGCGTGGATTAGGACTCACAAAGAGCGATAAACATTATAATCCATCCCCAGCAACGCAGGTATCTGGAGGTAATGATGTCGGGATGCAGTCAACGTCTGCGCCCGGAGCTCCGGGGTCGCACATCGTGGTGAACGCACCTCCTCCACATAGCACAACACACCAATCTTATAATATAGGACCAAGTGCTGGGCCTAGCGGTCGGAATGAGCCATCCAATCTGAAGAGATATGTAGCCCTGTTTGACTATGAAGCGAGGACTCAAGATGATTTAGGTTTTAAGAAAGGAGAAGAATTAGAAGTTCAGAATGACTCTGGTGATTGGTGGTTAGCGAGATCGAGACTCACCGGTTTAGAAGGCTACATCCCGTGTAATTATGTGGCTAAAGTGCAATCTTTAGAATCAGAACCGTAAGTTCGAAATATCTTCAAGTTTATAATCTTATCTAGACCCTCTATATCGTGAATAATTAATTTCATGTCTCTTGACTTGTTTTTAGGTTAAAATATTCAATAATCTTAAATTCGATTTATGTATTCTTTCCCCATCATAATGAATATAGAGAATTATTAATAAGTTTTATTTCTTCTTTTCACTTGATGTTTTAATCATCTCTCTTTTTTTCACAGCTTCATCACTAACTCCATCAGTGGTTGCATATATATCTCTTTTCCATTCCGTTGGGTAGGAAATTCTTCCGATGAGTTTTTACACTACATACCTCACCTGTACATGTACATGTATGTAGGGCCGACAAGTAAAATTAAAGCTCAAAATAATATTGAACAGTACTGTAGTTCAGACAATACGACAAAAGAGGGAAATTTGCCAATCCCTAAGTGTAGGCATATGTGAATTATATTCTCCATTAAATATATTGCATCTTGTTTTTTCATGTGTTTAGCCTTGTATAATGTGTAGGATCAAGGGAAGACATTTTTTGCTAATAATATATGATGCTTAAATTCATATTTATGAAATGTTTTATCTACTTTCTATTTATGTTTGTATAAAAATATATGTATAGTGAATGAATGTGATTCTTTTGTTTTGTATTTCTTGCGATGAGTGAAATTAAGAATTGAAGTGATTTATGTAATGAAACACCAGAACAAACATATTGGGAGTTGACATGGATATGAACTTGAAATTTCCAATCAGATTCAAAATGTAATCTACGATCAATATTGAAGGCTTTAATACCATTTTGTTATCTTTTTATTTGATTTGTTTATTTATTTTATCATGGTTTAAAAGCCTGAGCTACATTTAAAGTACATACATCAGCTAAAAGCTGCTTATCAGCAAGGCATTGGACAATGCAAAATAATACAAGATGAATTTGCAAAGTACACGTAATCAACCAAAACATGACACAAAAACAGGAAAAAAATTATGAAATTAAAATTAGAGTAAACAAAAATGAAAAGTGCAAAAAAGTCTTAAATTAGTGTTTGGGCCAAAATGAATTGACTCTATTTTGATACGAGTATTAATAAATTCTGATCTTACTGTTTAATAGGCTAGATCTGTATA
The DNA here is from genome assembly GCF_018143015.1 of Lytechinus variegatus. NCBI lineage: Eukaryota > Metazoa > Echinodermata > Echinoidea > Temnopleuroida > Toxopneustidae > Lytechinus > Lytechinus variegatus. The sequence continues at coordinate 1,775,870 of NC_054756.1, forward strand.
TAATCTCCAAAGCTGATCGCTAATCATATTTTATGGATGAAATTTCAAATGACTTCACCATGGCACCTCGCACTGATACACAGAATGTTTTCATCCCGGGATAGCTTTGAAGCTGCTGAAAGGAATTATTCTGCAAGGTTCAAGGTTCAAGTTGCATTTGACCTGTCATCAGTCTTCACTAATCCCCTGTTTTGACAGGAGTCACAGGACCCACCCAATCATAAGGAGGCAACTACTCAGAGTTGTACAATTTTCCTGTAATTTCTCAAAGTAAAAACTGTCTTCATTTGCAATACTGTAGATCATTTTGGTTTTAAAACTGGTAGCAAGGAAGAAATTGAATTTGGAGAATCAACTTTAAAAAAATGCTTTGACAAGTAAAAAAGAGGGAAGAAAAGAGAATGGCCCTAGGAAGACAATTTCCACTTCTAAATTCAATTGACTTGCGGAAACTATTTCCTCTTTGGATTAAAATGGATTAACATGGATCTACAATGTAGACATGTAATGGATGATGTTTGAAAAGTTAGGGCTTGATTTAATCCAATGCAATCTATGGCCATGATAGTTTGTACAGGTCTGTAGTACTGTAGATATCAGATCAGGGCCCCATCTTAAAAATAATAGTAATCCAAAAACTGTTCTCCCAGGGGGCCCTGCTATTATCATTACCTGGCTAATCTGGGCTACTGATTTAGGTGCACACAGCTTTTTGAGGAATTATTTCCTGCCGGTACCCATTTACCTCACCTGGGTTGAGTGCAACACAGTGTTGATAAATGTCTTGTCGAAGGAAAACACGCCGCAGCTAGGATTCGAACCCACGATCCTCTGTTTGAAAGGCAAGAGTCAAAACCACTGGATCACGACGCGCCCAAAAAGAGTTACAATTGATCTGATCAACCTTGTATGGAAAATCCATCAATGTCATAAGTTTTACTCCAGAAAATTTGCACAATGGCCTTTGTATATAAAGAAGCTAATTAAATTTTCAAGAAAACAATGAATGAATGTATGAATCGTATAAATATCTATGAAATATTTTGAACAAACTTGTGCATTTTAGATGTCTGACTTTACTTTGTGATTGATCGGATCTATTGCAGCTCTTTTCTTTGTAAGACGGCCCAGATCCATATTTACTCCCTAACTGAAACTAGCATGAATCAGGTTTATTGAGCATACTACATTTTGTACATGTATGCACAAGTCTTTCTTGGACCTACATGTACATGTAGTACAGTGTACAGGCCTACATGTACTAGTGACAGATTGAGGGCACATTTGAGGAAGGCTATTCTTGACTTGTTCAATTGCCTGATTAATGACCATTTTGTGATCATCAGCTGTTGTGATGGGCAATAGAGATAAATGGAATTAATGACCAAAGCTTATTGAGTATGAAAACAAGGACTTTGGATTTTAAGATCTCAAGCCAAGTCACACTGTTTATCAATTACTTGTCTTATTGTCCATGCAATGCCAGGCTTTAATATACAGTGTGTTAAAAATTGCAGGCCCTGCAGAAAAAAGTTGAACAAAGGCTCTTCATTTCACTGGCAAAAATGGCTATTTTCATAGAGTCCTTCAACAAAGCTAAAAAATAAAAACAAATTAGCACTGCTACCTTGTTTTCTTATATCCATTGTTCATTTGTTCGTTCATTGGTTCGTTTTTTCGTTCATTCATTCATTTTTTACCTCACTCACTCAGATGTTTTGCATTTTTACACTGCCATGTAGGCCCTATAATTATACTTAGTGTAAATTTATGTTCTTTCTCTGTGTACAATAATCATTGGGAACATTTGCTGTTCAATATCTTATAATATTTCCCTTGGACCCTCCCCAGGTAAATTGACCCGCCGAAGCAGTAAAAATTTGGAGTTTGGTTGGACTTTCCCCTTTAAACAAGATCTACATCCACTGGCTACTCCATGCCCCTTGTTCCTCTTGAAAACTAATAACTGGGATCCTCATATTCCACCTATGCACTGCAATATGGCAGTTCGATTTCATCTGGAGTTGGCCGCTATTATTACAACCTTCGGCTCACTAATTGCATTTCCCAAGACATAATTGAAATTCAAAATGAGTTCAACTTTTATGTGTGTGCAACTGTGCATGATATAGGAAGAATTCATTCAAATGCTACAGATTTCTGTTTATGATCAGTACAGTATATATGTATGTAGGCCTATGTGTACAAAGTCTGTTTTTTTCTTCTGTTCAATTAAAGTTTGGAGGCTCAACACAAAATGTTACTTGGGCTCCTTAATTTTGCACAGATGGGCTCCCAAAGATGTCAAATGTCATTGTATCTGAGAGATTGAATTTACAGGAGAAATTGTGCGTAAACAATATTTTTGGTATTTTCCCTGGTCTCACATCTGGGCCTTTGAGGATGCGTATGAAGAGATACGCTTCATAATGTTCCGCGCACCAACAATCTACATGTACCTCATAATAAAGACATATCCTGGCAGCAAACCTGAGCCACTAAAAAGTTTTATGTTATGGCTTTATGAGCATGAAAGCACCATTTTGTACATTATTTTTTTACTGTTCATTGCACCATGTGCTTTTAAAGATAGATGATTGTAAAAGTTTTGCTGATTCAGTTGTTCTATGAAACTGCTTTCTGTTGACAAAGCAAACACATCATAAAATGATTGAAGAGGATGAGCTGTTTTTATTGACGCTCCAAACAACAAACATTGAGTTCAGAATTCAGAATGTCAAGTTCTACTGATGGCAGAGTAGTGCCTAATACCCCTTTCATAAACCCAATTATGCGGCTAATAGCAGCATAATTTGGTCGGAGGAGGACCAGAGTTACATGTATCCGCATTATTTTGATGCTGCTATTATCTGCATACAGTAATAGCAGCATCGGGACCAGATTTTGACTTTATGAATGCATTTCCAAATAATGCGGATAATTGCCATGGTGCGGTCACAAGGTCACCCTTTTCCAACACCACCGCATCGGAGGGGGCGTGTCCAGTTGTCACGACGATTATCCGCCTTTTTCAGGATGGGCGCTCGTAAAAATAGTGCGGATTATTTTCGGAGTTTGTGAACATAATTTTTATTGAATTATCCGCAATACTCTTAGGCAGCTAATTGGAGGATAGGTTTATGAAAAGGGTTTGATACTCTGTTCTGAACTGTATTGGGTCACATGAGTGGGTGACCCTTACACACATAATTTTGTAAAGGCTATCCTCATACATATCCCCAGCTATCCCCATACACACACACACCCACAACCAAAAAATATTTGAGAAGGGTAGCTTTTTTTCTAATTATTGTACAAAATGGTGTGGCCTACTACATGAACGTACAGTCTCAAAGTCCACACCTGAAAAGGCATCCTTTTGGTTGACTCCCTATGATCAAAGAAAACTGGATTTTAAGAGGTGTACTAGTGAGCATGTTGGTATACATTTGACAGATTTTTCTGTGTCTGTATTATTAAAAGAAATTAAACTCGGGACATAATTTTCTCTCTTGTATTTTGTGTATCCAATGGTAGATCCCAGATTTTTTAACATTTTGGGCAGCAAATCTTTTTTCTAAACATTAATATTAAAGGAACCTCCCTTTTTTTATTAATGACAAATTAAGTCAGGGGTGGGGTAGGAAAATGCCCATGGATGCTTACATGTACATGTACAGTCCTGTATAAATTGTGCAATAGCCTTTTGAAATAATAAAGGATTAAGTATTCATACATTTTTTTAACCAAATACATGTATGTTTGGAATCAAACCAAATAAAATGTTTGGAATGTTACTGTCAACATCCATGTTATGAAAAAATATTTGCATTGGAAACCGTCCCACTTCAAAAAGGTAGGAAGGTAGGTTATGCAAAAGATTCATGTAATGTAAGAACAGCACACAGGCTCACATTATGGTGGTTTGCAGTTCTAAAAAAAAATAGAACAACCCTCATGAAATTTGTAGAAATTTGCAGTAGAGCCCATTTGATTCATTACAAAGATGTTTTTTTTAAACAGAAAAATTTGTACATGCTGTATGCAGCTTTATAAATTAATAAAAAGTGTACATGACTGTATACAATAACATTACATGTTCATGAGTAATTTTTCAAATTTTTGTTTACAAGTGTGAAAATTTGAATTATGTGCAACTTGAGATTTGTGTAAATCTAAATAATTACATCACATGTTCATAGACTATAAACCTACCGGTAAAAGTAGATTAGAAATGCACATGGGCTAATGTACATGTACTGTACATACATGTAGGGCCAACCACATGTGCATACAATGTACATGTACAATGTAGTGTTTACAGTGTAGTAGACCTACATGTATACCTGCAATATCAATTGCAATGTCCAGGCTCAATTTGCTACTCCACACTTTTTCCCCCTGAGCTCATACCACTAGATTTATTTGCCCTTTCTTTGTTTGTTATTCTCGTCTAGCAGAGTGTAAATAAAGCAGTCTTTGTTTGTGTCAGTGTGTGTTTGTGAGGAGAAGTTGATATGAGTCATCTTAATATTTTTTCTTGGATTGTACACAAACAAGTTCCATATCCATATCAAGAATGGATGGGAATTGAGTGAGAGTCAATTTCATGGTACTCGCCATCTGTTAAGAAATTTTATTGAAAGTGTGAATTTTTTAATCCCTGGTTTTAAGTATTTTTTGTATTAATCTGATAAGACAACTGAATGCCATGTGCACAAGTTTGCAGGCATGACTTTGACTTAATATGTACTTACATTGTACATAGGCCTAGACTTTAATATCAGTTTGCAGTGTTTTTTAAGTGAAATTCTAACTTGATTGGTATTGAATTTGTGAATAGATAAAATAATAAAAGTATGAAAAATGATAAACTACATGTATGCTTTAATAATACAAGTACAGCCTACTGTACATGTACATACATGTATAGGCTTCAATAGAAGGCCTACTCTTTGTGAAGTCTGATATTCAATTTTGATTTTTTTTATTCAAAACTTAAATCCATTTATTCACAATTGTCAGGGACCATTTTGATAATAAGGATAAACACACACATTTGTATACAGGTATTAGTAATTAATCATTTTTATAATCTACATGTATGTAGGTGTGCTGGGCTATGACGACTGTTTTCATTCACCAAATTCGGATATATATTGCGGTAATTTTTTTTTTTCAGGGGGGGGGGGCATATAAGTTAAAACAATTTATGAAGGAGAGTATTTTCTGTCAAATTCTGTGCATGGGGTCAGGATATTATGTACATGTATTGCCATTTTGCTTGTAAATTTTTATGCATTTTGAGTGAGTCATTCAGAATGTTCTAAATTGGGAAGGTATAGAATTGCAGCCACTGTTTTGTCCATAATACTGTCCTCACCTCCCATGTCATACCTGTGCATTGATAACCCTGAAACTAATTTACATGCAAACCAAGGAACAGGAATTGATACCAGGATCATGTGTGACTCTAGTCCCATTGCCCTTGAATTGTGTTGGTGATGTCAAGCCAAGTGTAGAATGCACAGTTGTTTCCAAGAGAATGAGAATTAAGAGACAGACTACAAGTATATATTCATAGAATTTTTGCATTGTTTTGTGGGTATTTTGATATTCTGTGTAACCTGTATGTTGCTTTACAGTATGTATTGTGTACTTCTTGGAAAGTTGAAAGTCGTGCGGGGGCGTTGTGGTCTAGTGGTCATGACTATCGTCTTTCAATCTGAGGGACGTGGGTTTGATTCCCAGCCATGGTGTGTTTTCCTTCAGCAAGAAATTTACCCACATTTCGCTGCACTCAACCCAGGTGTGGTGAATACCCAGCAGGATTAATTCCTTGAATGCCACAGCACCTGTACATGTAGGCAGCACGACTATATAGCTGGGTAATGATGTCATAATGCGCAGTTGAGTACATATTGCGCAATATAAATGTACAATTATTATTAAAAGCAGATTGTGTAATGTACATTGGCAAGGTTATCAATTTCTGTATCCTGTTGTGAGTTTGCTGAATCCATTTACCTGTAGGCGTACATGTAAATCTCAGGACACCTTCATGAAGCTCTTCAGTTATGAAGCTACATGTACATTATGTATTACATGTACCATATGAAAAAAAGATTTTTCAGGCTTATTATTATTGTTTATTATCTCGCATTGACATCACATCCAAGAGGTATCCAACACTCTCCATAATTCTTACAATCTCCGACCAATTCTGATTAAACTTTGAATGAAGCACTATTTTCTTATTGTCCACTCCAAGATGTACATCCAACCATGCTGTCTGGTCGGACCAAGCAAAGCAGATGCTTATTGTTTGGTTGCCACGTTGACGTCGTAATGATGTCAAAGTGACTCATGATCTATTTAAGATGTCGCTCACGTTAAGAATAGCCGGTTCGGGAGATAATTTTGGGTGAATTAGATTGCCGGAACCCAAACAGTTGCTGTTAAGGCTGGGTGTAGATGTGCGTAAATTGATGCTCTACAGTAGTACCATTGAGTCAGGGTTTTAAAAATGGAGATTGCTTAATTTGCTGCATATTTAGAATTCTCATTCAAATCTTCTATACTCCGCTGTTGAAAATAAGGTCTAAATTTAAAATGAAAGAGGATTGATGCTCTACAGAACCTTTGAGTCAGTTGTAAAATTTTGGTTTAATTTTTTTTATGCTGCTACAATGTATGTTTAAAATAAGGTCTAATTTGAAATGATATATGATTGATGCTCGATCGATCATACCATTGTGTCAAATGTTTTATTAAAAGAATATGGGGGTATATCAATGGTAAATTTGCTGCATATTATTTATTTCATTGGTTTAGAACATAGATGATACAAAGGTCAAAGGACAAAACTGAACATGTTTATTGTTTACAATAATTACAAAATAATTGTAGATGAAAATTTAGATTTTTTATAGGGACTTTAATAACCTTGAACTATGCTGCAATGTTAAATTTAAAATGAAAATGGATTGAGTAATGTGAGCCCCATTCCTGGCCCCAGCCACATCCCCGAGCCACAGCCCTGAGCCCCAGCCCCAAGTCTCCAGTACAGTAGCGTATGTACGTACGCACTGTTTGTCTGCTTACGTCTCCAGTTTATTAGCGTGATTTCCCTGCTTGTTCTCCCCGGAGGTGTGTGTTATAATGAGTCCCAATTAATAGATTCCTGTCTTATGGGCATCGCGTTTACTGATACCAGGCAAGCATCCGACGGCTGGTTCTCATCAAGAAGAACTCAAAGCTCAGCTATAGTGAATGGACTGGTTGGGTCCCTAAAGTTGGTGTAGAAGACCCAACAAGGATGTTGTACAGAACATATAGTTTCACAAACATACATTTTACCTGTGTTTGTTCTCTTTCTGGTCTGGTATACATGCACTGATCGGTATTGTAGTCAAGGCCGGCAGAGAAAACTCTCCCATAGACCTTGCACATGTACATGTAACTGGCCCGAAGCCAAGGTCAAGGCCGGCAATTTTGGCCTCAACTCAACTACTAGAGGTGTGTCTCCACTTAAAAATCCAAACTGTGAGGTTGAATGTTTGAGCCAGATTTTAGCAGGCCTCTGCTTCAGAGTGAGTCACGTGTACAAATTCCATGGGGGAAACATTTTATCAGCCTCTTTGATTTGGAACTTCTGGGCCCCGTCTTACAAAGAGTTGCGATTGATCTGATCAATCGCAACTGTGGAAAGTCAGCAAAGTCAACATATAAAATGCATGTTTCTTCCAAAGAAATTCTAGATATGAATGTATATCCATACATTCATCGATATTCTTGGCAATTTGGTGTGTTCTTCTTTGTTTAGGACATTTTTCAAATTTCCTTTGAAGAAAAAATTTTGACAATTTTGGATTTCCGTATAGTTACGATTGATTGGATCAACCGTAACTCTTTTTAAGACGGGGCCCAGCTAGGCCTCAAATCCATTCCTGACATCTGCCACACCCCTCTATTGTCTATCAGATTTTCTCTTGTATGACTTGCACTATAATAACCCCACATTGACCTTCATATTAAAGAGTGTACCCCCTTGGTCGGTCAGTCTGTCAGCTAGTCGGTCAAGTTCACTGTTTGCCCTCTATCTCATATGACATTAATCCATGATGATATATTACATGCTATGAACGATCAGGAAGTTTAGGAATCTAAATAATGCCTGATTGTTTCCTTTTATAAGTTGATTTTTGGACTTGATGCAAGACAGACCATTTTGTTTTCAAAATATTTCCAAACTGTGCTGGAAGCTACCTGAAATATTTGCTTCATTATAATTGTAGCATTCTGGAATTGGAAGAGTCATCAACAGGTATTAAGATTCGAAGGAGAGACTGCATGGGATTAAAGATAAATTCCAGTTTTGGTAACGATCTCAAAATGACTTTTTACAGAATCTGATATAATGACCACCCAAGTGTCTGTTTGTATGAATAAAAAATATGTGCCAGAGGATCCTGGAAGAAATTGTGTAATTGCTAAGAAATAAGCAAAATAAGCGCGGATTCGGTCACTTCCGTCGGGTCTTTATTCCAGCAATAATAATACACTGTCCCACGTGTGCCTATCTGTGTTGGTAATCTTCAGTGTGAACGTTTTTCAGCGTAGATTTCAAGATTTCACAAAGTTCAGTTTATGTAACTGTACCAGATCTAGATCCTCGATGATATTCTGACAATTAAGCCTGGTTTTACAGACTTTCTCATGAAATCAGTGTTTACTGCAACTACTGGAATTTCTCTTTAATGCTGCCCTTCATCTCTTTAAAGTTTTACAGAAATGGAAGAGTCAATTTTGTATTCAAAATTGTTGCAAAGTCCTGCTCAAGGCAAGTCCAATTTTGATATGTGCTTGGACAAATACCGTGTTTACACAGTGACACGGCTCGGGGGTTCGACACGCGAGCCGTGCTCAACACGGCAATTTTATGCTGTGTAAACGCGATCAGTGTGATCCGCGAGCTGTGTCGAACACGGCTTTTTCGATCCGCCAAAATCGTAGGTTTCAACCCGCGAGCCGAGTCAGACTCGGCAATTTTTTCGTGTGTAAACAGAAAGCCGTGTCGAACTCTCTTGACCTAGGTCACTGCGCGCGCTTTCACTTTTGGCATTGTTGTTGTTCGCACGGACAAGATTCGATTCCGGCGGTGAATTTCCCGCCTTTAATTTGCGACGTCATAATTCTTCTTCCGTTCGAGATCCGCGAGCCGTGTTGAACTCGCCTTTTTATATGTACGTATAAACGCGATCTCTGATCCCTTCTTCGCAGTGTTCAACCCGGCTCGCGGATTCAACACGCGAGCCGAGTCAATGTGTAAACACGGTAAAAATGTGCAACAGCCCAAATTATAATACAAACTTTAGGCCTGTTGCTAAGACTTCTTTTTTAAAAGATGTGGTAGTATTAGATTTTATTTTGATTTCATCTTCCCAATTCAACATATCTCATGTTATTATTGTTTGCTCCCAAAATAAGATAAGTTTTGGGGGTTAGATAGAAGCGAGATGAACAGAGTTTAAGTAAACAATAGAAATATGGCATGGTCACTAGCAGAGCCTTAGTTTCACAGTCACCATGGACTTTACATATATATTCTAAAAATGTATGAAAAAATACATGTGCAATACAGTTTGCATTTGCAGTTTTACGTTGGATTGTGCGGCTGATCAGTGATAAAAACAATATATAAAATTGAATAAAAATCATAGTAGAGAATGAACCTTTTTAGTAATGGTAATGTCACCATCATTCTCTGAAAGTTGAAAATTATAATTTCTTCTGTCTTTATTGTTGAATGCACTCAATGCAAACAATTGCCATGCTTTATCCAGGGAAGTGTTACACTTCCCTGCTTTATCTTCCTACATTGTATACAGGCCTCTAGCTCTTCAATTTCATTATTGCGCACTTGGATGTCGCCCTTGTGTGCATCGTCCAGTTAGCATGTAGTTTGATTGGCAGAATTTGAATGATACTCAAAGATCGTTCCCATAACAAATTTTATCGGCAAGTTTCATTTTCACACACTTGAGGGTGATTACTATCATTTGTTGACACTTGATGTTAAAGGAAGTTATCAGAGTATTAGTAGCTATTAATTACTTCCTGACAGCAGTCAAATGAAATAGAATACTAGTAGTACACTTGTAAAGGCACTGATACACATTAATCATTGTCCATCATTGAATGCAATGGAAAAAAATGTAAGAAATTTTTCTTAGGAAAGTAATTTTTACAATCAATATAAAGTAAGGTTTACATTTATTATTAAAATGTATTCAGTTAGTACCATGGGTTGTGTATTTTCTTGTTTGGGAAATCTAGTATCATAATCTATTAATTTTCATTGTACATGTATACATGTATATTAGAAAATTGGTAGTATTATGAAAATGAAAATCCATAATTTATTGTTCGAAATAGACATGAAATGAAATACTCCGAAAATTTGCTTTGCCTAATTGATCGTGGGCCCGGCAGCCACCGTGCAGCACCAGATCGACGAGGCTCTATCCCTTTAATTGTTGAACGCCAAACAGGGTAGCAGCAACTCCCATCTTTTAACGTCTTTTGGTCTGAAGCGGCCGGGGTTTGAACTCCCGACCTCCCGGTTGTGAGACGGACGCTCTACCAACTGAGCCAACACACCGGTTTGTAATAACTAGTAATAACTAGTAATAATTAGTAATAACTTTATTGTATCAATGCTACTCTTAATACTGTCATTTTTTTTCACACAGAAAAAGATTACATCTTCCGTTTATTCTATTATGCACCATATCCGGTGTGAATAATTTCTTATCTTAATACAGGTCATGATGATTGACAATTTTTTTCTTTCAAATAACAATGGCAATATTACATAATTGATATGCAATGTATTTGATAATTTCTTTCCGTGTTGTCTACATAGATGGTTCTTCGGTAGTATAAAGCGTATGGACGCCGAGAAGAAGTTGCTTCTAGCTCAGAATGAACACGGATCATTCCTTATACGAGAAAGCGAAAGCAGAGTCGGGGATTACTCCCTCTCAGGTAAATCATCTGCATGCCGATAACAATCACGTTTCATTGCATGTCTAATTCTACGTTTCAATGTTTTGTTTTCCTTTGTTTCCCCCCACACATCACCCCCTGCGCGGCATGTTTTGTCTGAACACACCCGCCCTTCAGGTGGTATTTTGGGAAGATCAAACGGTCGGAGGCGGAAAAGAACTTGGAGGATGAAGGCAACGAACACGGCTCGTTCCTACTGAGAAAGAGCGAGAGTAATATTAATGACCATTCCTTGTCAGGTAACCGACTCAATGACACCATGATAAAAAAAACGCAAATCCATGCCAGTTGAGTAAAAGCAAGAACGCAGCAATCAATCATGCAAATCTGCCTGTGTCGTCTGGAAGCAGGGTTCCTGTCTATCTGTGGTTTGTAATCATATCAGATTTTCATGCAGCACGGACTGAAGTCCCATGCATAATACATGCGTTGACACCCATGCTGGATTTATTGGAAAGCTTGGCGGCTTTATGTAATCATCCCATCATCTAGCTTGCAAATTATGCAATTCATGTGTGGTATTGTATCGCCTTAATGCAGCATCTATTCACTAGAAATTCATGAATACTGTATTACACCTCACCTGGTCTCACCATCATGCACCACACATGAATAGGTCTTCTGTATATGAATTGAATTGAATTTATTAGAACGTCACTGGCATTCGCCAATATTTTGTTCAAAACAAGAAGTAAAAAATAATACATAACAACTACATGTACATGTATACAAGTCAAGGAATATAAGCATATAAACAAAGCAAAATAGTATTTCGTCAAAAAAAAAGAAAAACAACTTAAGTCTATTTATAAATAGTAAATGCATCATGGCATAAATACATGTCATGTGCAGGGAAAAATATTTTAATTAGGGGCTACAGGGCTAGGATTGAAGGGGGGGTATTTTTGTCATCCTTGTACAGTCAATTTTTATAACCCAATGGTAATTTACATATATAGGCTAAACAGGGGGTGTTTAGATATTTTCATTTGTTTAGTTATTAATATTATTTTGTTGAGGGGGGGGGGGCTCCTTTTGGGGCCGTGCAGTTAAAGTTATTCATAATTGAAACTCATAATCAGCAAATACAAATGCTTGGAAAATTTACAATCTACTTTCTATTTGTTTTTTTTTAACCTTTTTTCATATTACTGGAATGGAAAACGAAGTGGACTATAAAGTTGTGTTCCTTTCTTAAAAAAAGAAAATCTGTGAAAAATTAAGGAAATTAGAAATATTTTATCCCCATCCTATAGATTTCTTGATAATTATTTCTGAATTTCTCATAACATTTAGCGTAGGCAGGCGTGACACTGACAATTACAACATTTTGCAAGGTACAATATTTGTTTGCAAGTCATAAAGAACGTGTGACTTTACAGGATGTAACACAATGTTTGCTTGTTAATTTGTCACCATAATAATATTCACATTGAAAATAAAAATAGGAAATTTGCAGATAAGGATATATTATTAATAGTTAAAGGTCAAATCCACCCGAGAAAAATGTTAATTTGAATCAATAGAGAAAAATAAAACAAGCATAATGCTGAAAATTTCATCAGAATGGGATGTAAATAAGAAAGTTTTAAGGTTTCACTTATTTTTCACAAAGCAGTTATATGCACCACCCAGTGAGATGCAAGTGAGAGTGTCAATGATGTCCATCACTCACTATTTCTTTTTTTTATTGTTTGAATTGTACAACATTTCAATTTTGACCGATTTGACATTGAGGACGAACTGAGCTAACCATATTAGATGTTATATAGCAATGGTAATACCACTGTATGTTCTGGGAGGAATAAAACTGTTTCACCGGACGATGAGGAGAAAATTAGAATAATTTTATATTTCATATTATAAAGTACAAAAGGAATAGTGAATGCAGTGATGTCATCAGTCCCCTCAATTGCATACCAACCAGGATGTGCATATAACTGTTTTGTGAAATTAAGCGAATATTAAAAATGTCAATTTTCTTATTTTACATCAAATTTTGATGAAATTTTCAGTGTTACCCTTGTTGGATTTTTCTCTTTTAATTCAAATCAACTTTTTGTTCTGGTGGACTTGTCCCTTAAGCAGGGACTTGTCCTTTAAGCAAATGTTTCGTTACTTTCAAACATGCCATCTATGTGTATATGTTTTGCAGTGTTTCTTTGTGTGGTATATTTTTCATGCACCATGCTTTAACATGTTTGTGTTTGATTTGTCTTTACGGTATTTAGATTTAATTATTCATCAAACCTATATTCATCGTGCTCATATATCTTCATCATCAAATATACCATTATTGCACTTTAATAACTAAATGTTTATCCTGTCTTTAAATTAATGTGAGCTGTGCTAATCTCCCCTTACAAAGTTTTCCTCGACTCATATATGCACGTAGCTATTTCCAGTTTCCTTTCCAGTATAACTTTTAAATCTTTATTATTTTTTATCATTTCAATGTTTGTGTTTATTTGTCTTTATTTATAATCTAATTATTCATCAAACGTATATTCATCGTGCTCATATATCTTCATCATCAAATAGACCATTATTGCACTTTAATAACTAAATGTTTATCCTGTCTTTAAATGTAAGTTTCCCCAGACTCATCTGCACATAGCAATTTCCAGTTTTCTTTCCAGTATAACTTTTAAATCTTTCTTATATTATTGTTATTTTTTATTTCCTCTGAGCTACATTTAAATAAGACAAATGTATCTAAAGCAGGAAAAATTACCTTGAAGTTTCAAAAGTTATATATATGACTTGTTACTCTATGTAGGCGAAGACTACATGCACATGTATTATGATTTTGAAAATCTTCTACAAAACCGATTTCTCCCAAATCAGTCACTTTTTATGTTGCTTACACTGAAAGAATAACAATTATTTATCAAACCAAGGGTGAATTGCTTGTGGTGTTTCACACATTGAATTAATTTATTCCAAAAAGTAACAACCAAAAATGCTTCTCATTTCATTCAAGGTATTTTTGTTCTTCCGATTGATTTGTTGCATCTTGTATTACATTTATCACTGTGTTGTTCACCTGTAAATGTGTATATCGATAGCTTTTCGTTTTAAACAACTACTTATGTATGGAATACAATTTACACTGTCTGATATAGAGATTTTCAACCATTAAAAACAACTTTGGATACCTGTACATGAGAATGTACAGGTAGGACTATTTCTCCACTATGTAGAATATGTACATTTTTATAGCTCATATTATATTTAGGATTAGAGAAAACAAAAATTAGGTCTGTATATATATATTCTGTTCTATGACAAAGATGCAAAAAAGACATTGGTAAAATAACATATGCAGCAGTGCCATCAAATAAATAGCCTTCTCATTGAACTCTGGGTTTTTATAATAATAATCATCATTCTGTGTAGTGTATGGTTCATTGATTTTATAAGAACACAGAAGTAGGGGTGTAGGAGTGACAATTATCCAAGCACTTCATAGTATGGGTGATTGTGTTCCTCTATTGAATGGAATTAGTTTGATCATTAATTCAAGGAAATATTATTTTGGGGGTTTTGGTATTATGGTTTAAAGGAATTTGGTAATTCACAGAAATTCACACAGATTGAGTGTGACTTTGGACCCATGTTGTAAAACATATGCTGTCAGGTCCATTAATTGTATTTGTTATGTAGGAACTCCTTTTATTAAATTTCGCTCAAAATAAGCTGTTCATCTTCAAAATTTGAACTCATTGTTAGATAAAAATTAAAGAGTGACATAAAAATGTGATAAAAACCTAATATTTATTGGTAAAATTACAAATGAATCTATCTATCAAAGGGTCTGCATGGTATTGGGTAGGAACAGATATTTTTTGAAAATATTATATATTTTTGCTTTGAAAATTGAACCAGGAAATGGGTGAACATTTTAGGATACAATCCTTGTATAATTTATGGAGCATGAGATATGCAATGACTGCAGTTGTATGGTCAGGTGTTCAAATGGCATTTATCATTTATGTTATTTTGAAAACGAGATATTCCACAATACAAAAATGTGGTTAAAACAAGACACCACCCCTATTACAGTGTATAGATCTCTAAACTTACAAATATTATGTTTGTACATGTATTTCTTAGTGAAATACAGTGCGTCCCACAAAAAACGTTAATACTTTAAAAGTTAATGAAAGATATGCAAATGAACTATCCCTTCATTTTGCAAGGTTCCAGCATCCTGAACAAATTCTGACCCACTTGTTCGGTACATCTTGGTTTTGACATTAAATTTTAAAATTCTTCTTGCTCATTTATGCTCAAAGTTGTCATATTCAATATCAAAAGGAAGATAAAAATTTTAATTTTATGACGATGTATGAAAGACCATCACTGTAGGCGATTCATTTGGGGAATGTTTAAATAGTAACTGCGAATCCTGATTTACTTGTTTTTGCGGGAGGTCCTGTATAGTTTATTCCAGCCGTCTGAATCTACTGAACTGTGTATCTCTTATGGAATATAGTTAGTTCCATCCTAGTATAGAGAATGGTGGGAAATGTCGTTGAGTGGTGCTGTTAAAATGATTTGGATCGGGGTAGTTGCCCTGGTAAAGCATTCAGGAGGATACAGGGTGACCTGTGTCACTTAACTCCTGTTACAAACCGGTTGAGACATTAGGTGGTTTCAAACCGCCTCGATCACAAGAATCCCTGTTAAAATATGAGAACTTTTTAAGGCTAAAAAATACCCATTAATTATTCCTGCATTCACACCGCCCCGAAACACATCCTTCGGGATAAGTTCCCGAAGTTACGAGCATGCGCAGTATGGTCTGATAAGCTGGCAAGGCGCGAGATTCAAAATCACTAGCCCAGCAGCCACCCACGCCGCCGCACCCAACGACATGCTGGGCTAAAAGTTCCCGTAATTTGCTTTCACATTGCCAAAATACCTGTGACTTTGGAAAAATCCCCACGAAAGTTCTCGTAATTTCGCCAAGTACCTACTATTTAGTGGGTATTTTCTTTCAGGGAAATTACTCACAGTTTGCTTTCACATTACCAAAATACCTGGTATTTTCTGATCGGGGTAAATTTCCCGATCAGAGAATACCTGGAACTGGCGAACTTCGAGGCGGTCTGAAACCACCTATTGAGAACAGGCCCCCCCAATAATATAAAGCTTGTATTACAACCCCATTCTGATCTACGTTTATATACTCGTTTCAATTAAACAAAAATTAGAAGATCTCTTCTCTAGCGTTCTCGTCACCATCTCCTGAAATGGTTCCTAGAACCACTTCACATGAAGTAGTCTGGTTGCTTTGAGAATGCTTTCAGTATAGTCACATGTTTTGCATGAAATTTGAAATTGCAGCATAGGCCTTCGACACACAGTGTGTACATGCACACACTTGTACTTCCTGCGAAGCTCGCTTCCTGAAGAACGGTTTTGTCCTCACCTATACACTTATAAACCAGATTACAAAGAAAAGAGGTCTTCAAAACCGCATCACGAGGTGGTTTTCCAAACTGGAGCGGAAGACCAGTAAAATAGCAGACCGCTTCGGGCGTCCCCATAACATGTTCAACTGATTTCCACTCGGTCTCGTAGACCCTCGGCCTCATGGACTTTTATCCTTATCCTTATGGACTCTCGGCCTCGTGGGGAAGACCCCGTTCCACTGGTTTCCAGTAAACTAGTTCAAGAAAGTTGATAAGAACGAGGTCATGGAGGACAGCCCTCCCTGCTGACACGAAGCTTTAATAGTGATTGATCGTGGTGCTGTGAATGATTGCATTGATTATTGTGTGTGATCAATCTTAATATCGATGCTAAGATCAATCACAAAGCTGTATGTAATACCCCTTTCATAAACATATCCTCCAATTAGCCGCCTACGAGTAATGCGGTTAATTCAATAAAAATTGCATTCATAAACTCCGAAATTAATCCACACTATTTTTACGAGCGCCCATCCTGAAAAAGGAGGATAATTGTCATGGCAACCGCGCACACCCCCATCGATGCTGTTGCGTTGGAAAAGGGTGACCTTGTGACCGCTCCATGGCAATTATCCGCATTACTTTCGAAAAGCGTTCATAAAATCAAAATCTGGTCCCGATGCTGCTATTATGCAGATAATTACAGCATCAAAATAATGCGGAGAACTCTGGTCCTCCTCCGATTTTACGACCAAATTATGCTGCTATTAGCCGCATAATTGGGTTTATGAAAGGGGTATCAGAAGGCCCTGTTATGATGAAGAGAACATGTGTGTTACTGTACATAAAGCAAAGGGCATGAGGAGGTTAGGAATATTTTAAAGGGCTACATGCATGTACAATGTATGTTATTTTTCAGTGGTGCTGCACCAGTCCGAGTTTGCTCAATCTCGAGAATCAAGAAACCTCATCTCAACTAGCGAAAGAAGAGCAATTTGAGGCATCGATTCATTACGGTCTGACACTGTGAATAAATAATTCTGAGTCAAATCTCTGCACCAGCGAATTAGCAGGATAATTCATAGATAGCGTGCTATTTTGTAAATAATCCTAAGATGACTTGGGATTGCAAGCTTAACTATCGCGATGATTGCTTACCGTTACAAATAATTTGAAATTGTTCAGATCGGGATAATTTGCCGGATCCAAAATAGCGCGATTATTTGAAAACTTGGACTGGTGCAGATGGCCCTTTTGGGTTATTTTTCGCTCCCCTTCTTGTTTTGTATTTTAATTCTTGTCTTTTCTACTTTGTGGGGGGGGGGGAGGGGGTGCTTTTAAGCAGTAATCATTCAATTATTATTATACAGAGTTGATAGCATTATAGCTGCATATTGCATTTTTTTTAAATTTTGCACATAATAGGCCTACCAAATATTTCTACTCACAGAGAATGATATGCCCACCTTCAAACTATGGGTTACTCTCAGCGTACTCTGTGCAAAAATCACAAAGAGTAATGTTTTTATGATTTTTATCTGAATACTTCCTCCTTCTATTTCGGGTCTTCTTTAGGCACAATGTAATATTATTAATAACAATAGACAAAATTTAGCTTTGAACAAGAAAAACATAATGGATGAAATAGAGAATTTTTTTCCCCCTCATTTGAGCAAATTTCATTAACTGTGTAGGCCTACATGTACATAACACTGTCATGCTCATATCAAAGACAACCTGATTAAAAAAGAATATAACATACTTTTTGACATAGGAGCGTGACACTCCCTGATCTATCCACAAATAACAAGGTATATCAACCCACTCGTCAAACAGCATTGATTTATTTTTTCCTTGGCCCAATATTGGATTTCATTTAATTTGTGATTGCACTCCTTAGCTTGGCCTGCTGCAAAAATACATGCCAGAATGCATCTAATATTTGCTCTCTAATTATTTGTATAATAGTATGCGTTCAGACTGGAAAAATTAACAGAAATTTATTTTGAATTTATGTCCTCTCTTTCCAGCTTAATTTTTATTCATACTTTTTTTTACTTTATTTTGATACTTTTATTTCATAGTTTTATGTTCAGTATTATTTGCTTATTAATTTTATTGAAAAAGAAAATTGTTTAGGTATTTTTTAATATTTATTTTATATTTTAGAGGGGGGGGGAGTGTGGGGAAAGATGAAAATATCTGAGATTGCAGTCATGAGTTGGAGCAAGGAAACATCTCCTTTGTCGGAGTATAAGAAGGTATAAAACGACCTAGGGACAGTATCAATTACAGTCTAAATGGTCATTTACCAGAATGAACACTGCTGGTTGAGATGGCTCGGAGCTGGGATAGTGATTAGAATGAAAAAGGCAGATGAGATGGTGATGATGGGCTAAGACACATGTATGTATTATCATACTAGTCTTAGATTGCCTTCACCTCCATACCTAAGTACTACTTTTAACATGAAGGCCTATCTGTACAAGTGTATGTGTATGTAAAAAGAATTCCATTATTAATCATGGGCCCAGTTTCGTAAAGAATTGTTACAATAAAAAAATGCTCAATTTTATAACAAGTTTTTCTATCAGCCAATCAAATTGAATGATTTCAGTAGCTTAAAACAGTTTTTTCCCCAAAATTGTTAATTATAACAAGTTTTTATGAAACAGGCACCTGGTTTAGAAGTGGAAATGAATGAAAGTGTCTCCAGTTTTCTGCAATTTGGACAACACACAAAAAAATCACAGAATTCAGGGAGAACGCAGAAAATTGCAATCTTTCAGGTTACAAATTTGAATTCCAAAATGTAAAGTGAAAATAATAAAAATGAAAGCAAAATCCAATTTAAAAAAGTTTCCACAACGTGTGGTTGCCACGTTTATCTCAATGTATTATAGCCTTTAGTATGAATAATCTACATGTATAAACTTTATGCCGTTCATAATATTTTCTCCATTGAAAAAAAGCAAGTTTTAATCTCAACTTTTTCACACAATGCCTTTAAGTTATCAAATACCAATAAATTTTGTTTATTGTTATCTGTCCTTGCATGTGTTCATGAATAAGATAACGAATACTATCATTTCATTATGGTCAAATCATTTATTCATTTAAAAACATACACTTTGAAATCTATACCTGTCATCCTATACATCTATATCTCAACCAAAATGATATGACAACCTTTTTTTCTCAATTTCCATCTCAAGAAATGGATAAGGTACCGTGGGGAGTGGAATATTTTTTACTATTGCCTGAGAATATGAGACTATCACATGTTGATATGGAGACCCCGCATAGAGTTTGTTGATTGAAAGAAACTTAATATGAAGATAGCTTGCAGACACACAGCCAGGATGCATTTTCTCAGCTTTACTGAGAATCTCATTTCTTTCATATCGATGGGGATGATGTTGGGAGACTTGAAGGAAACAAAAATGGAAGTTATTATTGCTTGCTCCGGATGTCCTCGGGAGGACTTTTTGGGCCCCAAGAGGGATGGATGGGGGGTTCCTATTTTAAAATTACTTTGGAAAATACAACCAAATATGTCTATGTAGGCCCACTTGTTCTGATTTTGAGTGATTTGATCTGGAATTAAGAAAAATATTCATTCAACAAATGTTGAATTTGCTTTTGATATTTCTGTTGGTGAAGTATTATTCATTTTGCCACGGAAATCTGTATGTAAAGTATGTAAAGTACATTGGGCAGCTTTGCTTTGTTTGCACTACATGTACATGTATGAACATGGGTTAATTCATTTCATTATTTCCCTCATACTGTCTTTTGTGTCTTGTACAGTGCGCGATGGAGACACGATCAAACACTATCGCATCAGACAGCTTGACGAGGGAGGATATTTCATTGCGAGGAGATGTACGTTCGCAACCCTGGTTGAACTGGTCCAACATTATCAACGGGATGCCGATGGTCTGTGTGTGAACCTCAGGAGACCATGTGTTTTGGTAAGCTGTTCTATTAAACTCTTCTTGTTTTCTCCCTATCTGGGGTCAGATTCTTACAGGGGAAGTTCATCCAATAGAATGTTGGGTTAAGTAAAATGATGAAAAATGAATGTTAATTATAATGCTGAAAATTTCATCAAAATCGGATATGAAATGTGAAAGTTATGATATTTGACAGGGTAGAAAATATTTCATCTTTCAAAATATATAAAAAAAATCATAACGAGATGGTCTCCTCATTCACATAAGTTCAGCTTAATTTGCAAAATTTCAGAAATTTTTTTTTTTTTTTTTTATACTTCCGATGCGTAATAAATTCAAATGAACCTATGCATTGTCTGGGTGGATTTGTCATTTAAAAGCAAAATGAAATGAAATAGTATACATAAAGAAATTTATAGTGTAAAAAGAATTTTTAAAGTTTTGGCTCCCCATAATTTGAACTAAGTCTAAGTTAAACCTGACTTCAGAACATGGGCCAGGGAGTTCTACATTACTTCTAATTCCCTGGTATATCAAGGTCCTTCTTGCTTTTTAGCAGAACACTTTTGAAATTTTAATAAGAGTACATGTATCACCATTTTATGATATTTCAAAGAATATACATGTAGGGCTGAACTACATACAGATTTCTTTCTAACACTTGCACCAAGTCTTCTAATATTAATAAACTACATTGTAATTCTTGCTATCTCTTAGTTCAATCATGCACTCCAGGATCTATGTCCCATAAGCCCTATATAATTAGCATTAATCCATGTGACTTTGACTTTCACCACACAGAAACCTGATAAAAACCGCAGCGTGTCATTTAGTATGTAATAAGTACTGTATATTGTTGCTGTGGTGACAAACCTAAAACAGTTGATTTTCAGGAGTGTACGAAAAATGGCTTCCAACGAGTTATCAAGTAAAATATAATCATGAATCTATCCTAAACTAAAGGTGGTGCTGCACCAGCCCGAGTTTGCTCAATCTCGAGATTTTCACCGATCGCCCCTCTTTGCGATTAATCTCGAGATTCAAGAAACCCCATCTCCACCATCGCAAGAAGAGCAATTCCTGCTTGAGCGAGGGATTGATGCATTATGGTCTTACGCCGTGAATGAATAATCCTGAGTGCGTCTTCACCTGCGAATTGGAGAGATAATTCGTAAAATAGCATGCTATTTTGCAAATAATCCTAAGTTGACTAGGGATTGTGATCTCAAGATTAATCCTACCAACTAGCGCGATAATTGCGTCTCTATTACAAATAATCTTGAGATTTTTTCAGATCGGGATAAAAATTTGCCGGATCAGAAATAGCATGCTAATTTGAAAACTTGGGGTGGTGCAGACGGCCCCATTGTAATTCTTGATATCTCTTTATATTTCAATCATGTACTCCAGGATCTATGTCCCATAAACTCTCTATAATTAGCATAAATCCGCATGACATTGTCTTTCAACCCACAGAAACCTGATAAAAACCACAGCATGTCATTTATTATGCAATATACTATATAAAGTATACATGCATATCGTTGCTGTGGTGACAAAGCAAAAACAGTTGATTTTCAGGAGTGTAAAAAAAATGGCTTCTAACAGGTAATCAAGTAAAATAATCATGAATCGATCTTAAACTAGAAACTAGGAGGTTGAAAAAAATACAAATGTAAATCTGCTTTTGGGCAGGGGATTTTCTTGCAGACCAGCTGCAGTGAAGCAGAGTGCCACACCCAAATTGTCAAGTTGTTTACAAAATGGTGTCCTCAAAATTGTAAGAATATAGGCATCTTCTCCATACAATACCTACATGTAGCATGCATGAGGTATGTACTGTAGTGTCTACAAAGGTGTTTGTTGAATGTTATACTTGTACATTATGCAGCCTTTTTGTGAGGGCCCCATGTAAATTGAGATATAGTGTTACGTTGAAGTGATATTGAATCTGATGTGGTGTGGTTCATTCGGCTATGATGACAAAAGGGGAGCGTTTCCCAGTAAAAAAATTGTAAGCAGGCTTTCTTTTATTTAATTTTTTGGATCATTTTCTCCATTATATGTATGTCCAGATATAAAGACACTGAGACAAGGGAAAATATGAGCATTTTAAAGGGGAAGTTCACCCTAAAGAAAACTTTGTTGTAAAAATAGCAGAAAAAATAATAAAAAATATTGGTGAAGGTTTGAGGAAAATCCGTTAAAGAGTAAGAAAGTTATTAGAGTTCAAAGTTTTGGATTTGTGACGTCATAAACGAGCAGCTGCCCCATGTGTTATGTAATATAGAATGCATGAATTTCAAATTTTGTATGGTTCCTGATGACTTAATTTTGTTTTCTATTCATGATCGGGTATGAAATGATTTGTCTATTGATATACAAAAGGTACAGTGAAAACCATTTTCAATTTTCTGAGAAAATGACATTTCATTGATTTTTTACCATTCGCTATGTAGGAATGCTGCTCGCATATGACGTCACAAATCAAATAATTGAAATTCTAATATCTTCTTAATTACTTGATGGATTTTTCTCAAACCTTTGGCAATATTTTTTATTATTTTTTCTGCTATTTTTACAATAAACTTTTTGTCAGGGTGAACTTCCCCTTTAAGGTTCATCTGGAACTCATAATCCTTACATGACCAGATAGATGAAAATCTGGTTTAAGTAGGCATGTGTATCTTTGCTTGGATTGCAAATAGAGAGTGCCTTGTCAGAAACTTCAATTAATACAATAAAGCGCAATCTCCAGCATGTAGAATAGATGAGCTAGTTTATATGTGAGCGCTGGAACATAATGTAGACTGATGTAAAAATCATGGCCGTATGCAGTAGGGGGCAGCTGTACCCCCCAAAGATTTTGAAATCCTACATTTTTTACTGTAAACTTTCGCAAATTTCATCAAAACAGTGCACAAATTTACTTATAAAAATTTGAAAGTGCCCTAATGACATGCTCGGTCACTTTGCTTGCTTGTTTTCAAGTTTCTTTAACCTGCCCCTCAACCCTTTCTTAATATCTTTTATTATTTTGGAGGTATTTTTACAAAGTTATGACTTTTCTTCAGGTTGAACCTTCCCCTTCCCCTTTGAATTTGTGTTAAACTCTCTATTTCTTCAAACTCAGGTGTAATCTTAACACCTTATGATCGGGTCCTTTTGGGATACCAGTTGGTGTCAGTAACACCTGAGTTTTAACAGCGTGTTTTGATATAGATGTATGCTAGATTTGTACATCTGTGTGGATGCATGCTCCTCCATCTACTCTACATTTAACCTCACTTTGTTCTTGTGAAATTTTCAGGTTGAAAAGCCTCAGACACGAGGCCTTTCATACAACACCGTTGATCAATGGGAGATCCCAAGGAGTTCCTTACAGCTGAAGAGTCTACGAGGGACAGGACAGTTTGGTGAAGTCTGGGAAGGACTATGGAACAACACCACACCCGTTGCAATCAAGACGTTAAAGAACGGTAAGTGGTAACCGCATGCCATTATTGTGGTCCCACGTGTAGACTTTCATGGTGTCGACCAAATGTGTCATTGACTGAAAATCGACTTCCAGAGTCAAGAAAGATGGGAATGTTCTTGGATAGTTTCCAACTAAATCAAAACAACGTCAAGAAATTGTGGGAAATATATGGGTATTTCATTGATGTAAAGATGTGAAATGTAAAATTTCAGCAAATTTGGGGGATGTTTTTTTTCAATAGCGTTGAAACTTTTTTAAAAATAGGTGTAATGACTCAGGCCTATTCTTGAGGGTTGAACACCTAAGAAGCAGTTGGGTTACAATGTACCTCAAGCTTCAAACTTCTCCATATTTAGGGCTGGTTTTTCACAAAGGCTTACGTTTTACCTAAAATTATTCGTAAATACATGCCTCTACCACTCATAATTCCACTACGTAGATATGCTCATGGGCATCACAAGATCTGAAAAAGAAAGATGAACGTACCTCAATCTAATTGACACTCACAGCTCATACTTTTCACTCTCAGTCAAAGTTGACTATTTGTGGAAACATAAAAGGAAAACAAATCTTCACTCAAATTACATCATTTGTTCAACGTTGTGTTGCTATCAAACCAATGTAAGCATTCAATATATGGTTCTCAAAGTCAGAAGAATCCACTGCCACTGGGCCACAACACTCTATTTAGACAACATTTTTAGATGTGGGCTAAAGACAAGGATTTCACAAGAAGATTTTGCAAGCTGAATAACCCCTTCAGAAAGTGGTATTATCAATATTCAAATACTCCAGACTAATCCAAATACCAGTTGTCTATGATAAAAGAATTATGCAGTTACATCCACCTTTTTCATTCTTATTTGCATTGATACATCGAATGAAGTATTTCAGCCACACCCTTTTTTGCACAGCACATTATGAATGAAGGATTATTCCCTTTTCCCTACCCCGTCTCCAAGGCAAATTGTTGGTTATACCCAATTATCGGACATATAGACAGAGCTTTAAGGTCCCTACATTCGTAAAGCAACTCATCCTTGTGATGAATCTCTTTTCGTTTTATCTGTGAAGGATTGACGCTCCAGAAATCTTATCTTCTCTATCTCCCTCGGGGAGGTAAAATGATAACTCTGTTTTCCATTCCTCCGGCCTTCTATCATTAAGGAATTATGGCTAGAATTCACAATACACTGTCCGTTTCTTGGCCAGATATCCTATCTGTATGTGTAATCTAGTATTTCCCACAAATTATGATTGTTCCGAGAGATTGTAATAGTGATAAAGGCATGACACATACATGCAGATGTGCTTGTCTGAGGCCAGGGCATATGATATTTCTTGGACTTTTTCTTTATAATTGAATAATTCCCATTAAAAAATGTGAATTAATGGTAATGATGAATATGAAATAATGAGATATTTGATGATGATGAGGATGATGATGATGATGGTGGTGCTGCTGTTGATGATGATCTGATGGTGCTGTGTGCTGACATCAATGATGATGATCATGATGATGATGATGATGATGAAATGATGATGATGATGGTGGTGATGATGATGATGGTGATGATGATGATGATCTGATGGTGCTGTGTGCTGACATCAATGATGATGATCATGATGATGATGATGATGAAATGATGATGATGGTGGTGGTGATGATGATGATGATCTGATGGTGCTGTGTGCTGACATCAATGATGATGATCATGATGATGAAGATGAAATGATGATGATGATGATGCTGTTGCTGCTGCTGTTGCTGATACTGATGATGGTGATGATGATGATATTGACAATAATGAGGATAAGCGTAAACAATATATTAGAAATAAATTGTGATGATGATGATGATATGGTGCTGACAGAGATAATGAGGATGGAGGTGAAGTTTATTAGATCAGAATTATATTAAGGAGGAGGAATCTACACCAGATGAGGAATTGGGGCAGGAAAAGAATTTCAAATGAGGTTTATCTGTTTTTGTGTGTTTTTTTAGGGGCTATTTTATTTCCAGGTTGGGGTGATTGCAAATTTTTTTGGGCTGTTTCTTTCATCGTAATGTATAGCTTCTCTTTAGGGGCATAAGCAGTTATGCAGTAAAAATATTATTCAACTGTAATTATTCTGCTGAATATTGATTTTCTGAATAATCTTTGTTTGTGACAGATTTTTGGGGCTACTCTAGAAATGATGGTCACCCCAAAGCATACATGTTTGGGAAATTTTAGGGCGATTTTGATAGTCAGGAGGGTGTAACCGCCTGTTGCCCTCATGTTTCCTATGCTGTATAATATTCATCTATGAAATTTAAAAGTTATCTAGAAATCCCCTGAATTTATTAACAAAACATCTCACATACCACAACCAGGAAGTGTCTGAAATACAAATCATAAAAAATTCTTTTGACATTTCACATAAAAGGATGTATTCCTTCGAGGGAATTAAACTGTGACCATATTTGGTTAAAATGTAGTGCAGGACAATGAAGATGATCAGTAGTCACACACTGAAACTCAACTGTTAAGATATGATTGACTCCGAAAAGCCATTTCTTTGTCTGACTTCTACTATTGAAGAAAAAAAAAGATTATTGTGGCAATTTTTTCTGTGAAGATGTGCTGTATGTTCCTTGCTTCAACAACAAGGAAATGTAATACATGCAGTTGATTTCATTCTGTAATCTGTGCAAAAAGTTGTTTCATTGGATAGTTTGAACTATTAGATTTTATGATTATTATCACAGGTGGAAAGCTAATTCAGTTTTATTCAATTTATTTGCTACATTATCATTGTTTTGAACTTGAATATAAACATCTCCTTAATTTCATTCTCTCTTTTTTTGGGGAGGGGGCCTGGTGTTAGAAAAGAATAATTGTTATCTCTGTTTATAGAAATGATAATGAAGTATAGTTGTAGAGAGTGGTGCCACTGTGAAATGAAATATGATTGAGAGTAATAATAAGACATAAAGCTTGTCCCCAGATTGATGACTTGCTCACCCCTCCAGCAAAGATAGAACTTCTAGTCTAACCTTTCAGGAATAATGTCATCTCGTGGTGTAGGTTCATTTCCGGACGAATAGCCAGGCTATTGAATTTCTAGTTTTTGTTGTGCACATGGTTAAAAGCACACAATCACGTGATACATGTACTTGACTTTATATTCACATACAGGTGTTGCAGAAATTTCACCGATTGCAATCGATTGCAAAATTTTGATAAATAAGTCTTGATAAAAATTTGCATTGATGATGAAAATATACCTTTTTTCAATTGAAACATGTATGTTTTTTATTGTAGTCAAAGGTTATTTGATATAGTGTCATGTATGACAACATGATGAATTATATGTTTATACTGATCATAAAATTTATTTATTAAATATTTATCATTTCTTTCTCTCTTCCTTTCTTATTAATTTATTAATATAAATAAAGAGATTTGATTAGATACTTGTTTATACTCATTTATTATGATTTTTTTTATTCATTTGTATGTTTTTTTAGAGTTGTTTACAAAAACAGAGAAATTAACAATTCTATTACCCGTTATCATAGGCTTAGGCCTTTTGTGTCTGGACCATGAGACTAGGCATGATATAAGATGATTATTAAACTCTAGCACACAAAGCTGGCACCATATGATGTATGCCAACACGGGCATAATCTGAATCCATGGCTCTGGCCAGTTCATCAGTTCATGACACCAGACTTTTTTATAGGCCCGTATTCTGCAGTCAGGTTTAACATACACCACGATCTAAGTCTGTTAAAGTCATGAGAAGCCAGCAATTCAAAAATTATGTGTGCTTTCATAATGAAGAAAAATACTTCAGTTATCATTCCCAGACAATTATGAACAATTTGGGTGTCATATGAGTTATGTGTTCTGTTAAGTGCCCAATTGGCTGTCCATAGTCAAACCACTACTTGAAACCAGGGTGGGAGGGTTCAATTGGTCCAATAGCCATTTTGTCTAGCAAATACATTGCGTTATCTGAGCGGGGGCAGCAAAACGACGTCTTAATAATACCTTGAAATTGTTGAAGTTGAATATTTTTTATTTTAAAAAATCATGATGATAACTCTGCTTAATATCAGGAATGGAATGATGCAGTTCAGTGATACAGGGATCCTCCCCAATGGATAGATTTTTATCATCTTTGGTACTACCTGTATCTATGAACACTCTAACGAACCATTTGATTCCAAAGCTGGACAAGCCCTGCTGCAATAAGTCTGACATTAAGATTAGCTTTAATAGAGAGAGAAAAAAAATGATCACAAATAGGTCTTAGACCATGTATGTATTTCATTTGTATATTTTCTTGGATTTTTATAAACATTTAATGTCCTCTAATGCCATCATGTTGGTCAGGTGAATGTTTTGATTACATGTGGCATGCTAAGTTTGACCAATCACACAATTTATGATCGAATTATAAAATAGCCCTGTAAAATAAAAAAGAGCCCAGGGGGAAGTTCTCATTCATTAAGATTGTAAAGCTTATGATCCAATGTTTTGAATGTGTCAATGTGTCTGGAGTAGATTTTGAAAGTTACCCCCCCCCAAAAAAAAAAATTCTGTACAGTTGTATGATTTTGAAGACTACCAGTTTGTATTTGGGCGGTATAGTTTTGCAATGAATTGTGGCACCAGGGATATAGATGAACATCATTACCAAAATGAATGCATTATCTGAAATCCTTGCCGTATTAGTGTCTCCAGCTCACCCATAGGGTAGGGGGACGGAGGAGAGAATATCAATGGACGCTCTCAGACCCATCAGATCATAGAAAACATCATGGATGCGCGTCATATTTACTTGAGTATATTTAATGCAAGCATCTTGGGAATTTTACTGGTGAGATTGGGTGTGAATGTAATGCACAAGATAAATTGTTGTGTATTGTCCCCGAGGCCTGAATACATCGTTTAGATCAAGGGGGCTGTTTCACAAAGTGACCTAAGAGTCGTACATAATGTCCCAATTGCGCTTGGTATAAAAGGCGTCACCGTATCGGTCAAATCATGCGAAGATGACTTGCACTACTGCTTTATTAATCAATAAGATTGCGCGTTACATATCAAGTCCGCGTCAGAATTGAATCATTCTTTACCAGTTCAGATGAATTTTTTTTGTGTCCATTTCAATAAAAGTGGAATGCTCTTTTTTTCATTAATTTAATTAAGGAATATTCCAAATTTATTAAGCAGTGAATAAAATGATTTAACTGCTCTTGATTTAGGCATAGTAATTGAAAATATGGATACATATACATGTATTTCAAAAGAACTTATCTGGGTTCTTGTACTTTTAATAGCGTGCCTACATTGCGCTATAATTCTTTTATACATCTAGGTGTCTTATTTTTTGTGGTAAAATATCTGTATTTCTCTGAACTTGTTAGGAAGTTCAAACTTCATGTGGTTTTCTTGCATGGCTGCTTAATGAACTGATATTACTATTTATGAACCAGTTTACTCTGGTTGAACATGTAGGGCCTACTCGTACAATACATCCGTTTACTGCATGTCACGAATGTCATAAGCTGGTGAGGTTACCCACCTCGATTTGTACAACAGTAGTTCAAATGACCTGTAGGTGGCATGCACATGTGCGGATGTTGGTTTCTAATTCTTTCTTTGTACTGGCTTACTCAGACATCAGATTGTATAAAAATGTTTGCAAAAAAACATTGATCCACGCACACATGCAGTGTTCTATTGAATTCACCCATCACCTACTTTAAACCATATCATGACATCACAATGACTTTGCAAAGTGGAACACAGGTTTTGATCGTAATACTCTGAATAACATTTACATCTCAAGGTTTTCACAATAATTTGCTCTTTGTGCATGATCATGACCCTGACTGACAATGAAGTGCAATTGATTCAGATCAAACTCAAGTCTAAAAGATTAATTTTAATTTGTACATTTTGTAGTGATGCAATTTGAGATTAATTTGCATTTGAGTTTGATTTGAATTTGTTTCATCTCTTTTTGAGGACTGAATATATAAATTTCCTCTCAAGTTCCACACCATTATCTTGTATGTGTTTGGAAGATTGCAGAGTGTGTATGTGAGTACATCATTTGCCAACCAAATCAAATTTATAATATAAAAAAAAGCAATTTGGACCATAAGAAATGATTGGAAGGGGCATTTTGAAGAAAAGTTTCTCATGAAGAAATGATGACAATGTATCAAGGTTTTTTTCTTTTTAATAATTATCTCGATTGTAGTTTATTATAAGAAAGAGAATTGAGTTGGCCCAGTGTCTGTAACTTTGTCTCATCGGAAACTCATTACATAGATGGGTCACCATATGACCATCTCACTTCACACATGAAGTGTAATTATCTGTAATGAAAAGGAAATATGTAATAAGGTATTCACAAGATGGGGAAAACAGAGGGGAAAGAGAGGGGGGGGGGTGTAGAAGAGAGATTGGTATTAAGGTCTTGGTATGTGCATACATGTAGATTCACTCTCAACTATGCATCATTAAATGGTATCTAGTAAAATGAGAGAAAGTTGTGCTACCAAGAAAGTAGTATAAGTACAATCAGATAATAATAGTAATAATACCCAATGGACCGTATTCTGAAGTCAGGTTTAACTTAGAACTCTGTGCTGAAATTATGGGAAGTCAAAAGTGTCAAAATTGTTATTAAATTGTGTGTTTCTTATGTTTACTTTGCTCTTTCCTGATTCTTCAATGGTGAAGACAATCATCTATTAATACTTCCTAGACAATTATGAATGATTTGAGAGCCAAATGAGCTGAAGTACAATGTATGATATCTCTACTGTTAGTGATTTATGTATAGCAATTGGCTATCCATACTTAAAGTCTTAAAGTCTTAAACCACAACTTTAAACCTGTGTTTAAGCTAACCCGACTTCAGAATACGGGCCAATATTTATAACACACTTTACACAAATGGCCCAAAGCGTTCACATTTTCAATTAACCTAATATATACAAAAACATATACATAAATGAATGCAGATGCCCAAAACCAAAATGTTCTTAGGAACTTCTTGAATATAGAGATTATATCTAGTTCATGAAATTTTACTTGATGCATAAATAAGTTTTATGAACCTTTAAAGCCAAAAAACCAACCCACAAAAAAAGACTCCCCCTTTCCGCAAATTTCTTAGCAATACCCAAATCCATTGTGAAAATGATCCATGCGGAAGTCCTCTTATAAATGTGTGTGACATTTAAGTGTCTTTATTCTTGTTTATCCATGATTACATTGTTGTATAAAAAAGAACATTAGTTGGAACAGTGTGATTTTATTGTATTTTCCTGCATCAAGACACATATTTCCTTACTTTTTTGCGTTGTTCAACCACCATTAAATTAGCTGTGGTTTCTGATGATACAACTTCAGCAGTAACAAGGTCATTCAGTTGAACAGTTCTTTTCATTAGAATAATCTTCATTCGCATTTACACCTCATTATGTAAATAGACGAGACCATACTGAAGATCAGAATTGAGAGAAAAATCTTTTCTAAGAAAGCGATGTATTCCTAATATTTCATAAAAAAAGAATGAATGCATGGAGTATAACTTTGCTGGCGTAATGGCAAATAGCTTTTTGATATTCATGAATGGTATATAAAATAGTGAAAAATACACAGAAGGTAAATAGACCTGTAACACTTTATATCAAATAGCCAGTAAAGGTGGGTTCTATTTAAAAGGAAAATTCCATTTTAGGAGTACTGGAAAGGAAAAAATAACTTATACTTGTAGTATTGTTCTGATTATTTCCCCCTAATTAACAGTTGAAAAATCAATGGATGGAATAGCTCTGGTATAGTGGTATTGACCCTCGCCTTGTAACCAGAGGACCTAGCAATATTTGACCGGCAATAATCAACTACATGTACCATTGAAATAAAATGTCAACCAGCGCTAGTACTAATAATCAATCCACACATGCAGCTTTGTTGGCGTAGATGTTTGTATCATATGTACAGTATGTACAGTTAATATATTCCTCTTTGATAATACAAAGCCACTCTTTGTAATCATTGAGCCATTGTTGATGACCTGAGGTGACCTGTGTACATTACCTCACAGGGAAATCCCCTGTTAAGAATGGGCGTGGCACCTGTTAACAGTGAGGCTTAGTGTGCCAGACATGAAGGCTTAAAGTTAATTGGTTTATTCTGTGTAGGTGTTGGAATGAAGGCACTATTATACTGCATAAAGCTTCAGTCTGTAATCAGCCAGTAACCCTTACATATGTAGGGGAGAACCCGGGGTAAGTTGAAACATTGTATTTTTTTATAGCCTGTGAAATGAATTTATCCAATACTTCCCTCAATTTATTGCTATTAATGACACAATAGTGTTGAATTGTTATTGCAATAAATTGAGGGAATATGCATAAATTCATTTTACAGGCTTTAGAGAAAATTACAATGTTTCAACTTACCCTGCGTTCCAACTAACCTTGGTCTCCCCTACATTGTGTACATTCATCTCGACTGTGAAGTGTATAAGACAGTAGTGTACATGTGCATGTATACATTTGTGTAGCACCAGAAAAGTGACCCATTATGGAAAAAGTGGAGTAAAAAAAAAAAAATATATACTGTAGTCCACAATCTTTTGCAACAAAATATCAAGTTAAGCTTTGATAATTTTTTTTTGTGTTTGGTAATGAATTTATGATGAAATTAAAGAGTTTTGTAACCTTTGTATATGAATGTGATAAAAATTGATATTGATAATGATCTCGTTCAGTGACTGCAGTTATTTTGTTGTCTAATGTCTATACACTTCATCTTTACCTTGAAAATATACAGGTACCATAATTTTATTGCTTTGATATGTTCATATTTTGAATAAAAAATCAAACACCAGAATTCTCTCCATGTATTAACTTGGTTTTAAAATTAGAATTGCTTTATTTTACAATGTAATTTTCCTTCTCTTTATTGTGAATTTGTAGATACAATGAACACAGATGATTTCTTGAAGGAAGCCCAGATAATGAAGAAACTCAGGCATCCTAAACTAATCCAGCTTTATGCAGTGTGTACGAGAGATCAACCTATCTATATCGTCACTGAACTCATGATCAATGGATCTCTCTTAGAGTACCTTCAAAGTCGTAAGTAGTATTTTGAGTGTAGTGTAAACCAAGGTGTTTAGAATATCACTAAACAATGTTATCAGGGCACTAAACTATCATTTGTTCGAAATACTCTATGGATTATTAATCCCAAAGAAGGCATACATGTATGCTGTGAAAATTTGGTGTTAAGAACTACACCAGTTAGTGTTCTGAGAGCACCACATCATCAAGTGTTAATAAGACACTGGGTATTTAATCAATCCCAAAGAAGGTGTACACTGTAAAATTTTGGTGATAAGAACTACACCAGTTAGTGTTCTGAGAGCACCACATCATCAGGTGTTACAAATACTCCATCCAGTTTGGTCATAAGGTAAGAGAGTATTGAAATAACATACTGAATGTGTTATTGAAATAACATACTGAATGTGTTATAACACTGATCAGTGTTACTGGTGTAAAATGCTTGGTGTGGTCCTCTGTTAAAACTGGTTGTGTAGTTAAACACCTTTGTTTCCACCGTATGTAGTGCATCATTGTGAAACCTGTAGACAAGACTCTTAGGCTCGTGTTCTGAACTACAGTTTAGTTTCAACTCTGGTTGAAAGTTGTGGTTTAACCATGGATAGCCAATCGTGACACAAATTCCTTACATTACATTAGAGGTTCAGTTTATTAGTACAATCACAATTAGTGCTCAATTCATTCACAACTTTCTTGGAATTAAAACTAAAATATATTATTTAACCATTAAAACATGGTGAACAGGGGGGTGTTTCACATAGATTTAAGTATGACTTAGGTCGCACTTAAATGTCGACGCGTATATGATATGCAACGCGCAGTCTTATTGATCTATACGCAGTAGTGCGCGTCCTCTTGGCATGATCTGACCAATGCTGTCATGCCTTTTATACTGCGCGCAACTAGGCATTTAAGTGCGACTCTAAGTCATACTTAAATCTTTGTGAAACACCCCCCAGGGGTATTAGATTTCAGATTATTAGCTGATTTTAGATTTTTTGTTTTGATTTTCAGCTTAATTTCAGCCTATTTTGGCCTTTCCTCTGTACAAAGAGTATAGGGACTCTTTCAGTTTCAGACTTATTCAACACTCTTCAGCTTTTTATCTGTGACCACTCACACCTCTGGGAGAAAGAACACAACAAAGAAATGAACAATATATGTAAACATAATTTTAACATTTTGGCTTTCCATAATTTCAGCACAGAGTTTGACCATTATGGCCAAAGTTAACATTGACTTCAGAATATGGGCCTCTGTCTATGGCTTCATCTTTCCCTCCCCCTCTCTCTTTACATCCCACCCTCTCTCCCTCTCTTCTCTTCCTTGTCCCATCACTTCCCTTATTCTCTCCATGTCTAATCAACCCCTGTCTCTTGGTAAATAATTTCTCCTTGCAGTGTTAGCAGTCATTTATCCCACAGGATGGTACATGTATGTAAGGACATGGCTAATGTATGCATACCATCTCGAGGTATTAACATGGACCCTACCACCAGCGGTTCATTCACACTGCAACTAAATTTCAGACCTGCCCACTGTCCCGATTTTTTTCTTGTTCCTCCAGATTTTCAACTTTTTACACAACCAAAAATCTGGGCATACAGTTTTCTGAAATTTCATCTTAGAAAAAATATGAGAAAAAATTACATATAGGTACAAGCCCAGTTTCATTGTTTTACAGGATATTTGAAACTTCTGGTTGTCCAGATTTCTGAAATTTCATGTTAGAAAAAAAATATGAGAAAAAAACTATATAAAGGTACATGCACAAGCCCGGTTTCATTGCATTACACAGGATTTGAAACTTCTGGTTGTCCCAATTTCTGAAA
This sequence comes from Lytechinus variegatus, assembly GCF_018143015.1. NCBI lineage: Eukaryota > Metazoa > Echinodermata > Echinoidea > Temnopleuroida > Toxopneustidae > Lytechinus > Lytechinus variegatus. The sequence continues at coordinate 1,810,771 of NC_054756.1, forward strand.
TTTCATGTTAGAAAAAAATATGGGAAAAACTTCTATAAACGTACAAGCCCACTTTCATTGCATTACAGAATATTTCAAACTTCTGGATGTCCCGAATTCTGATATTTCATGTAAGAAAAAAATATATGGGAAAAAATCTATAACAGTAGTAAATTTCAACCATCAATAAATTTGTTATACTTGTGAAAATTATGTTTTCACGGTGCTCTGAATATATTCTCTGATTGAAGTAGTGGTTACCGTGACAATGATCCACACTGGTTCCTTGCGGCACTCATAGAAGATAATGCAGACTATTCCCGAATTCATGAACATGGTTTTTATTGCCAAGTGCACATTATTCTGATCCTCATTCTATCCTGACAATTTGAGGGTGAATTCTACAATCATAATAAGAGTAGTAAATGCCCTTTTAGAATGATTCAATAGATGAATATTTTTTTTATTAAACAGGACAATAACTGATGGGGGTGGGGGTTGTGAAGGCATCCCCAGCGTTTAGAGAGATGCTGAAAGAACAAGCTTATACAGTGAATTTAGCTAATGTGAATGATGGTGAGTGTTTGGCGGTAGAAGGAGAAGGATGCAGTAGGAGGATGAAGGAGGATGGTAGGTGAAGTGAAATGGAGTAGAATAAAATCCTCTAAGATTAGCAGTAGTAGATGAAACCAGGACAACGCATCAATGATAAATGAGATGGTCATCGGTATTGATCATGGGGGAGGGGGGGGGGCTTGATAAAGAGAGAGGGGGTGGGGAGAGAGTGGGGGGAGAAAGAGTGGTGGGGGAGGGCAAGGTTGAAATGGAGCAGGATGAGATACTTTGTGATTAGCAGAAGAAGAAACCAAGACAACGCATCAATGATTAATGAGATGGTCATCGGTATTGATCCTAGGAGGGGGAGGGAGAGAGAGAGAGGGGGGGGGGGGGGGAGGGAGAAAGAGGGGTAGAGGGGAGGAAAGAGGGGTAGGGTGAAGGATAAATTGCCAATTCATCGAATGCCAACTCGTCCAATCTCCACATGGTCTACCTTCATTTAGCCGTCCAATATTTTGTCTAACAACCATTTGTCCAATAATCAATTGGTCCAGTCTAATCACCAATTTGTCTGTGACCATTTTGTCTCATAACCATTTGGTCTAATGTCCATTATCTTTACATTCATTTCATCCAATGAACATTTAGTTCAATAAGACCAAATGGCGTATGGACTAAATGGCTAATGGACCAACTGGTCATTAGACAAAATGGTGAGTGGATGAAATGGCAATTGAACCATGCGGATGTTGGACGAACTGATGGTAGACCAGTTTATAGTAGAAGAGTTGGTAATTTGATGAATTGGGATTAAACCAATTGAAAAAAAAAGATCTGCACTGGCTTTCAGTTCGCCAACGAATATCTTTCAAGATTTTGCTAATTGTATACAAGACACTCAGTGGTCAAGCCCCCAGTTAAATTTCTGAGCTTTTACAAAGAAAAGTTCACAGACACTCACAACCTGCATAGTTCTAATGATAATTTGCTCCTTCACATCCCCTCTCGTAATACAAATATAACTTTGGGAGATCGTGCTTTTGCCTGTACAGCCCCAAAGTTATGGAATGGTTTGCCGTATGTTGTGAGATCCTGTCCATCAATAGAAACGTTCAAACTTAAATTGAAAACCTATCTGTTCAAATAACTCCCATACATTTCTTTATCCCCTTTTTCTAATTTTGTTTTTCAAGCATTTCACCAGCTCTAAATTGCAGCGCAGTAGAATATATGCAAATGGTTTCTGCGCTATATAAATTAGTATATTATTATTTAATAAATAAACCGAGGGAAGGAGGGAGGGAGTTGAAAAGGAGTAGAACGAAATGATAAAATCCTCTTTGATTAAATAGCAGGAGACGATGAAACCAAGACAACGCATCAATGATTAATGAGATGGTCATCGGTATTGATCCTAGGTGGAGGAACGGAGAGAAAGGGAGAGAGGGAGAGAGATAGAGGAAGAAAGAGAGAGGAAGAGCATGACAAACCGACCAAAAGAAGAGAGATTATACCACATACAGAGGGAGAGAGAGATAGAGGAAGGCAGGAGGAAAAGAGATAGGGGATAAAGAGAGAGAGAAAAAAAAAGAGAATGGAATGAGGGAGATGGATTAGGGACGATCCAGTGATTTGACAATGGAAGAATGGTTGGAGATTATCATTTTAAATTTACAATGTGTATTAAAAAAATGCTAATACTTATATTGAACATGTACATGCATTCTTTTACTCATTTATTGTACATTTACGTCCATGTTCAAATATTATTACAGCCTCAACAACAAAATAATGTATTAAAGCACAGGCCATTTTGATCAGTTGATCAAATCTTGTTCTGAGCTTATATTCTTGAGCTAGTTGTGAACTAACAGCTCTGGTACACACACAGTTCATGGAAGTGATTATAAATAATACTAGAATTTAATTCGTCATGCGGACGAATTAGGTGGTCTGTCTTTATTCTCGCCATCATGATCACTATTACCATGTTCATGCAGATCAATATAATCTTCATGATGACGACGGGGTGTTAATTATGGATGGAATACTTGTGAAAGACGGGAGACGATAAAGCACTGTGAAAAGGGTCTCTTTGATGTACGACAATACAGGTGATATGAAAAAAAGTAATAAAATCTGTTTTATCTTGCTAAATTTTAACTTTTATACGTTTTAATTATCATAAAGGATCATGTAAGAGTTGGCAAAAAGAAAAAAAATGGGGAAAAAAATCATCTTGTTCACCTCAGGATTCGAACCTCCGCCCCCGAGAACACAAGTCAAGTGCGTTATCCATTGAGCCACGATATTTCCCATTGAGAATACACGTAAGCAATTTTGAGAATTATAAGTCCAATTTCGCAAGCGAAATACGTGCATGATCCCGGCATCTGATCAAAAAATGGAGGGCACACAGACACAAGCTTATAATCTCAGCTACAACATACTAAAAGCTCAGGGAAAACTGACAAGAAACAATGGAGATATGGCTCACGAAATAGAGGAATGTCGAATCTAGTTTAGAGAAAAAGTCATGTCCCATAGAGATTACACGCAAAATACATGTGATATGAAAAAAGCAATTATAATCTGTTTTATCTTGCTAAATTTAAACTTTTATGCCTTTTAATTATCATAAAGGGTGATGTAAGAGGTGGCAAAAAGAAAAAAAAAATTGAAAAAAAAATCATCTTGTTCACCCCAGGACTCGAACCTCCGCCCTCGAGAAAGCAAGTCAAATGCGTTATCCATTGAGCTACGATATTCCCCATAGACTTTACACGTAAGCAAATTTGAGAATTACAATTCCAATTTTGCCAGCGAAATACGGGCATGATCCCGGCATCTGATCAAAAAATGGAGGGCACACTTCCGAAAGCTTAGAATCTCAGCTACAACATACTAAAAGCTCAGGGAAACCCGACTAAAAAAAATGGAGATATGGCTCACGAAATAGAGGAATGTCGAATCTAGTTTTGAGAAAAAGTCATGTCCCATAGAGATTACACGCAAAATGAGGAAAAATGATATGCCTCTTTTCATCGCTGTTTTACGCAATGATGCGTTTCTCAAAACGAAAATTCATGTTTACTTAGCAGAAAGAATACATTCTAAACTACAACATATTGAAATCTGGGCGAAAAACGATATATATTCGAGAAGTTAGAACCAAATTTGCATAAATTTGATGACGTCATTTTTGAAAAAATGAAATTTCTAGTTTAGGCGCCATTTTGATGACGTCATGATCAAATTGAGGGACAATGGTGACATGAAATCAAATGTACAACTAATACTCTATCGATATATGAAAAAAAAGTTGGGGGTCAACGGACTATTTAAAGAGCTACAGTGAATTTGCAATAGGCATGTTTTTGCCCATATATGGCCTATAGTGAGAGCTCGCGCGCACACGTGCTGCAAACTTTAACGGGTGTTAATTTCTATATTAATGGTCGTAGAAGGTTGATCAAGGTATCAAATTGTTCAGAATTTTATTTTCAATGCAAACATATTAAAAGAAACGGTTTTTCTGCGTTGCGTTAAGGTGTAACGCGCGGAAACGCGCGCGCATACGTGCGCGCGCGCAAATTTTTGAAATGCTTAAAATGACCTGAAACGTACCCAAAAAAATTTATAGGTCATTTGGACGATTTTTTTACCTTTGACGCGCGCGTACGCGCGCGTCATGACCTTTACATGACCTTTGATGACATTGACAGTTGACCCTTGACATGAAGTTAATGTCATGTAAATATTGTTAATTTTTGATAATTGATAATGAAGATATGATCAAATGAAGAATTTTACAAAATGGCGTGTAGATGACGTCATCATGACCATATGACCTTGAAAAGCTTTTTTTGAGGTCTCTATGATAGATTCTATATATGACGAAAAAATCAGCAAAATTGATTTAGCCAATTTCGAGAAAAGTTGGCGACAAACATAGGTGCCAAGAATAAAGAAAGAAATAAAGAAATAAAGAAAGAAAATTCTGACGAAAACAATAGGTGATCTGTCATAGACAGACCACCTAAAAAGAATTTGTGTTTACTGGCACTGCTAGGATACTAATGGATGCAAGAAAGAGTTGGGGAAGTATATGTAGATGTATACATATTTATACATACCAGTATTTATATTTGACATGCAAATGCAAAGACAGAGGGAAAATGACTTTGACTTCATAAAAATAGAGGTGAGTCACTGCATAGTGTCTGTGTTAAGGTGACCACACACCTTACGATTGGTCTGCGACCCGATTTCAGAATAACATGTAGTAGAATTTGATGCTAATATTGAGACTTGGAATATCTTACTGTGTTCTGTTCTAAATCACTGTACGAATACCTATGTTCAAATCTGTGACTATGCTATCATCCTTCTTAGAATAACAGCAAATTTGACATCTAGTCGTAATGACGTCATAGCAGTCGTACGATTGGTTACGATTCGAAATTGATTTGGCCTTTACTTCAAAATAAAGGCTTGCAGTCTTTAAAAATGTTATGTTATTCTTTCTATTAATTTTAACCTCAAATAAAATGATATGTTCCACTCACATCTTCAAAAAATGAGCAATATACAATTATGCCCTTTTTACACAGGATTTTCTTAACCCCGGACTATCGCTAACCCCGTACTATCCTTAACCCCGTACTATTTTTTTTCCTTTTCACACATGCCAAATTGTTATTGCTAACCCCGGATAAGGAATGCTTGCTTTTCACACACGAAACTCGCTAACCCCGGACTAGTGGTTTTTGTCGATCATTCGTAGTACAAGTACTTCACTCGTACACTTTTTACACACGCTACAATTTCCTTAACCCCGTACTATAGGTGGGGCCAAATTGCCATTTAGCCCCACCTATAGTACGGGGTTAAGCTTAGCCCACTTTCGTTTTACACATGCGATCTTAACCCCGTACTATTGCTCTTAGCACCGCAATTGGTGGGATAACCCTGCTTTTTTGCAGGGCCAATCCCGTACTATAGGTGGGGTTAGCCCACGTTGCAAAAATGCTGTGTAAAAAGAAAGTGGGCTAAGCTTAACCCCTTACTATAGGTGGGGCTAAATTGCCATTTAGCCCCACCTATAGTACGGGGTTAAGGAAATTTAGCCTGTGTAAAAAGGGTATTAGTTCCAAAATTGGATCGCGAGCAGTCGTTAGGTGTGCAGTGGCCTTTAGAGAACTGACCAAATGACCTTTGACTTTCAGGATAAAATCAGTGTACATGAGGGACTTGATATTGAACAATGATTAATAATAATAATAATAATTGTAAATTTATATTGTGCAATTTTTGTTTGGATATACTCAACTGCGCATTACAATACATGTACATAACAGATAAGCAGGAAAACAATTATTAACAGGATATGCAAAAATTTTAGAAGTAAATTTAAGTTCGCTAAATTAATCGAAGAAAAATGAGTAAAGATTAATTATTTCTACAAAATACATAACAAAAAAGTGACTTATTTATTAAAAACTCTCTTAAAAGAGGGGGGATTTCAGTTTAGTTTTGAATAAGTTGACAGAGGATGCATTTCTTATTCATACATTAATGATAAAAAAAAATTTCCCTACACTTACTGGTGAAACCAATGAATTAGATGAGGCATTGGCCTACATGTATCTAACATGTATGAATAATGAGCTCGTCATCACAGAGATGTACAGTACATAAGTTTATAATGAATCCTGAATTCCAAGGAAGGAGGTCGGGGTGTTGGTGGGGTTGATACATTGTACTAAAGTGATTTAAGATTTTAAGTTAAATTCATGGTAATCTTAATAATAATGATTATTATGACAGTATGATGATGATGATAATGATGATGATGATGATGATGGTGGTGATGATGATGATGATTTTGATGGTGATGATGTTGATGATGATGATAATGTTGGTGGTGATGATGATGATGATAATGATGATAGCAGTATCTTATTCCTTTGCTGGTTACTTTTTATTTATTTATTTACTATCCATTCGTGGGCTGGATGACCCTCTTCAACCACAGTCTGTTCTTCTGAGGGTTCAAGGGTTACATGTATAGTGTTAATCAAAAGTTAGTATGAAATATAGCTAATTTGAAAAGAAAGAAAACCAAGAAATTACAATAGTCTGTTACTTGGAATTTATTACTTGAGCTCCCACAGATATGTACAAAATTACAATCAACCTGGACTCAAAGTCAATAGGAATTATTATTCAATTCTTGGAATTAGGAGCCTGACACAATCAATGAACAATATTCTTGGTAGCCAGACAGATGGAAATAAACCACAAGTGTCTTCCTATAATCTCACAAATCCAGTGGATTCATTCAATTGGAAAGGGCGTTAACATTGACAAAATTAATTGACACATCATAAATTGGCTTTCATGATTCAAATGGATGAATGTTTATTTAGATCATGGCTTTTATTTTCATATTTTGTTTACTATTGAATGATTATGCCTACATATTTTTTATGACAGAATTTACAATCCTATGCAAATAGGCATAGCTTCAATTAGGTTTGCAGCCCATGTTTTATGAATACCAAAAGACCTTTTATTTGCCAACCACCCTTCCCTGTTCAAATCAATGGATCTACATACTACATACAGTATATGGGAGCATTTTCTTATGGTAGCATTGGTCTATATTTAAGCTTGTGTATAGTTTTGGTAAATCCACCAAAATGCACCTATCACTATTCCAATTCATTGCTAGCTAATATGAATGGATATGCCCTATAACAGTTATGATGTGGAGGATATGAAATGAAAATGTGTTTTACAGGATAAATTTTGCGATTTTACATGGAAATTTAACTTGATCGGGTCACCCGATCAAATTAAAATATCTGTATGTTTTTGTCTTTCAATTAAATCCTATTCCAAATCATGGAATGGGCTGAAACTTTCAAGATATGTTCTTTGTAACTTTTGGATATCTAATCACTAAATTTATAAGATAAGTGCTTGAATGCCCATTTTTTAAATTTAAAACAAACATCGCCGAGAGAGGGCACTATATATCCAAAATTTGAATATTTGAAATTTTCTCAGAGAAGTGCAGTTGGAAAAATATCTACCGGTCTCTACGCTTCAGTAAGACTGTCATATTAGATGATATTCGATTATCAGTCACATTATTGACCCTTTACCAAAGCTATACACAGGCTTTAAAGATAGCTGGAACAGCCACACCTCAGCTAGAAGCTTTTTATATACAAGGTTTGATTTAGGACAGCTTTGTGATTATGGGCTTGAGATCACAATTATATTCTGAAGCAGTGGGAAAGGACCCCTGCCTTTCACTTACAATAAGGCTGTATGAATTATCAATATCCTGTCTGAGGTTCAAGAGCAGTGTTGACATATCCAGTCTGGGGTTATCCTGTAGATAGGGAAAGAAACAAGTCAAAGGAAACAATTCACCAAGTAGATCTAAGCCATTGATAACACTGTTTCTTCGCTATTTCAGCAACAAAGATAAACATACTCTCTTCTTATACATCTGGGCCCCTTCTTTCAAAGAGTTGCAATTGATCTGATCGATCGTAACTATGGACGGCCAGCAACGTCAACATCTACTAAGCATGTTTGTTCAAAATATTTTCTAGCATGATGTATATTCATGCATTTATTGTTTTCTTGAAAATTCACAGTGCTTCTCTTTTTTTACAAAGGATATTGTGCAAATTTCCTGTAGAAAAATTTTGGACACTGATGGATTTCCATAGTGTTACGATTGATTGGATCAATCTTAACTCTTTGTAAGACGGGGCCCTGATCCCTCCTATATCATTCCTAAATGCAATCTCCAATCTCTCCAAACTCTTGCCCCCCAGTTTTTGGAACAAACTCCCACCACATCACTGGAACATCTATTCTCTTAATCTCTTAAGAAACATCTTATAACACACAGCTGTAAACCATAACTTGTCTTTATATGCCATAAAACAGTGCTTTTGTATCCTCTGTAAAAAGTGACATATATTCAAATTATTATTTAAAAGCAAAGAGATTAGCGACCGTTAAGACAGTCCTTGTTCCATCAGGAAAGTGGTATTGATGGTTTGAAATAAAAAAAGTTTTTGAATAATCAGGACTATCAGAATCAAATTTTTAAATGATTCCCTCTGTGCTCAGTGGTATTGCAAAAATCCATTTAATTAGCCTTTTTAAAATTTATTTTGATGAACTATGATTCCATGCTGCTTCTTGCTATAAAATATAATATTTGACACTCATCAGAAAAGTTCTCAAGTTGTCAAGAAATGCATTGGTTATTTTTTTATATTTCAATAGTATTTTATTGACACTTTCCAATAAAACATGATACAGATCAGTAAGGATACATTCGTACATTTTGAATGCATTGGTTATATAAAGTAAACATATTGTAATATATGTTAAAGACATAGAAAAAATTAATAGTTTATTTTCCGGGGCTATTTTTGAGCTCACTAGCCCAAATATCCTAATTTTTGTGTTAAAGTTTACATTGTACCCTATATGAATTTCAGGGGCTCCATTTTAGTTTTCCAGGGCTCTTTAGGGCATTTCGGGGGCAAAATCGCCCCGAGCCCCCGTGTATTTTTTTCCCTGGGTAACGGGCATACATGTAGTTGTTGCTATGTCAGACAATCTTCACACAAGTTCCATGGTATTAACATCCTCTGTAATAAAAATTCATTTAACATATTAGTATGCCTTAATATGAATTCGTTCTTACTTAAATATGTGCTTTGTTGTTTCATGCAATATTTCTTCATTTCATCATCACATTGTTTTAATCTGAGAATTTTGAGTTCTTTCCTGAGTTTCCTCGAATGTCAGCTTAAACCCATGCAACCAACCCTTTAATCTTTTCAGCTATGTCTCTATGACTTTATAATTGAAAAATGCACAACATACAGGTAGCCATTTCATAAAGACTTTCAAGTAACTTTGTTATTATGGCAACTACCATGGAAAACTTGACTGTGATTGGCTGCTGAGCCCTTTTACCATGGCAGTTGCCACAGTGGCAGAGTTACAACAGTTGCAAGCCCTTTATGATACAGGCCACTGGAGTAAAACTTCAAATGTCAGATTCTTGAAGTTGCGGTCAAATTAACTTATATGATGTTTTGTAATTTTGTGACACATTTTTTCTTTCCCTACAGCCAAAGGCCACTCTCTTCAGCTGAGGATATTGATTGATATGGCAGCCCAGGTAGCCGCTGGTATGGCATATCTAGAGTCACAGAACTACATCCACAGAGACTTGGCAGCCAGGAATGTCCTGGTGGGAGAGAACAACATCTGCAAGGTGGCTGACTTTGGCTTAGCCAGGGTGATCAAGGTGAGTACTGTCCAGCAAAGACACTGAGATTTACCTAGTAGCCCTTTGATAACAGATTCAGTATGTATGGGCCTGTAGGAGGAGGTAACTCTAAGAAGTGGCAGACTTTGGCTTAGCCAGGGTGATGTAGGTAAGTACTGTCCAGTGGAGACACTAAAGATGGAAGCAGACTATCAGAACAATTTCTTTACTAATACTCTTTGATTCCTGATCTATAGTAAAGAAGCATTTCCTGTAGGCAAAGTGCCGGAAAGGCACTTGTTGAAGATAAGAATGTCCAAGACACGACCACCTTTGACTAAAACAGATTTATCAAGACGAGTACACTCCATCAAGGATGCCAGTGATCATATATGTTACAGTAAAGGATACTTTATGGGTATGCGACATTTATTAATATTCAATATTAAAAAAAAAATCATGGCTGGAAGTATGGTACTTGTTTAAAAGAATAATATTGTAATAAAGGCACTGCAATCAGAAGTCTCTACCACATCCATTAAATTTGATATTGCTCGGCCTCTATGAATCCCCTATTTGTAAGATGTTAGGATCAGCAAGCTGTGAAAGCAGAGTGGTTTTTCTGCAGAAAAATGGCTCAGACTTTGGTAAGGCACCTCAGTGTCATTTATTTTATCATCAGAAGAAAGGAAAGACATGGACATATTATACTATGAGAAACTGAAGCCAGAATGTCCAACTGCTTTTACTCTGTACTTTTATGGCAAATATGCACAGACTTTCAGGAATTCTGTGTACAGCATTTTGCTATTACTCTAAAGTCACAGAATCACAGAGTACAACTTACATCAATCAAGCTCCCCCATGTTCATTAACCAAATCTATACTAAAAATATCATTAACAACAGTTCCTGTTCAATCCTTCAAATCAACAATATCTTCCCCTCTCTTGTTCCTTACACGATATGTGATAAATGTTAGGCATGTTCGTGTGATATTATTTCATTGTTCAAATGGTTAGGGGGAATGATGCATCAACTATTTGTGTGCCTCTCAACTTGGCTGACCTAATTTTCTCTCTAACCTCTAATACTCATGGTGAACATGTGTTGGTGAACTAAACTTGGAAATGGACTACTTTAATTTGTACAAGAGTGTTACAGATGAAGGCACTCTTGGCATTTATGACTAGCACCAGGCAAAAAAAAAATGTTATTTTGGGGGGCTACTACTCTCAACTGATGGCCTAAATCGGATGTGGTGAATGAGGATTTTCTGGGACATTTTTTTTTTAATTTCTAGGGTTCTTTTTTAACATTTAGGGGGCAAAATTGTCCCAAGCTCCCATGCAAATTTTTTTCCCCTGTAGGACTATCACTTTTTACAATTTATCATTTCAACTTGAATCTCAGTTGTGGTGAACAATGTGCTTAAGGCCCAAAGAAATCAGTTGTCTTTGTTCTCTTCAGCTTGTAACAATTCCTGTATAAGGTCTTCTTTGGGGAACATTTCTTGTAGTTCATCTTTATTCTGACTACTAGCAATTTCACATGAAAGATGTTTAGAAAGATAAAAATAAACCTGACATTTCGATATAATTTTCATGCTAATGTAGTATGTGGTGCTGTTTCTTGATGAACTTAAAAATGTCAGTCATTTCACACTTTTAATTAACTGACAACATGGTGATAAGAACACAATCACTAGACTGTGGGATGGACAAGGAAAATGTCTCTAGTTTTTCATTTCCGTGGGGCGGCAAATGCAACCACGGTTCTTGGACATGATAATATGTAAAATATTATGAGTGAATACATGCAACATGTTGCAATCGCTAAATTCTGCTTCTGACCTCAAAATTAAAATAATATGCAAAATCGTACCATTGATTCGCCTGGAAATTCTGCCATTCACCCCGTGTGTTAAGGACTTCCGCGAACGCGCGCAAGCGTGTACAATGCATGTAACCTCATTCGCGTTTATTTTTTATTCGTTGTAGAATCTACGATGGCGGATAAGATGTCGTCGTCTTCGTCGTGTTTTGACAGCGAAAATGACGATTTGCCACTAGCAAATATATGCTACATGCACGTCTTACCCAAGGAAAGAGGGCCAGTAAATTTCTTTCAAGTAAAGAGCTAGAACAAATTTAGCCTTTGCTGCATTCGTTGGTGTAGACTACCTGGGACTTCGGAATAAAAATAGCTATTTGTGCAGCAGAGAAATTTGCGATTGACTTGCATGCAGCCCGGCCCAGGGAGCAGTGGCTTAACAGGGGGGGGGGCAAGCTGTCCCCCTGGCGGAGTTCACCGGGAAATTAAAAAAAGGGAAAAGAAGAAAAGGGGGAGAAAGAAAGGGAAAAAAGAGGAAAGGGGGAAGGGAACTAAAGAAAAAACATAAAAAGTGAAAACTGGAATGGCTAAGAAAGAAGAACAGTTATAGATTGTCATGAAAAAGTGATTTTATTTTTTAAAAATCGACTCGAGCATGCAAAATCATAAACAAAATCTTGTTTACCGTGGCGTACAGACCAAGAAAAAATAGGAAAAGGAAAGAGAGAAGGGTGAAAAATATGTTATCTTCTTTAACATTATGTCAAAATCTAAAATTGGATTTTTGTAATAAAAATATAAAAAATTTTGCTCACTCGCATCGTTTTTTTTTACCTGATACACCATATCGCCCCTCAAAATCTTGCGTAATGATGCCATTGCCTGTCCCCCCCCTTGAGAAGCAAAAATAATAAAATTTGTAATGTAAAAATGCCATTAAAACAGAGGTGTGCCCCCTCTTTTGAAAGTAACGCGGTACATCTATATTTATTTTGATCCATTCGGATCTTGCTGAAATGCTGGCCGGGCTGGTCACCCAGGGCCGGGCTGCAAGCAAGTCAATCGCAAACTTCTCTGCTGCACGAATAGCTATTTTATTCTGAAGTCCCAGGTAGTCTACACCAACGAATGCATGCAGCAAAGGCTTAAATTTGTTCTAGCTATTTACTTGAAAGAAATTTACTGGCCCTATTTCCTTGGGTAAGACGTGCATGTAGCATATATTTGCTATTGGTAAATCACCATTTTCGCTGTCAAAACACGACGAAGCTGATGACATCTTATTCGCCATCGTAGATTCTACAATGAATAAAACGAGGTTACATGCATTGTACACGCTTGCGCGCGTTCGCGGAAGTCCTTAACACACGGGGTGTATGGCGGAAATTCCAGTCGAATCAATGGTATGATTTCGCATATTATTATTTTAATTTTGAGGTCAGGAGCAGAATTTAGCGATGGCAACATGTTGCATGTATTCTCTCATAATATTTTACATATTATCATGTCCAAGAAACATGGTTGCATTTGCCGCCCCAAGGAAAGTCACAATTTTAGCGACCATCCCACAGTCTACACTGCTTGAAATTGCAACTTGGCAAATTTCATGGAAATGTTATGTTTTTATCATACACTTGAAGCACCCATTTAATTGTTCAATGCATGAAAGTGAATGTGATACAAATTTAAACAGATTTTGCTCTTTTGGGGATAAAAACAGATCTTTGCATATGGGTTAAGAATGTACAAGAGTTCTACAATAAGATAATAGTATATTCTTGGCATTCTGATGGATGAAAAATGATGTTCTCAAAATTTCATACCATACATGTACACACATCGTTACTTAATATAAATACATGCAATTTATAAGTCTTTGCTGATTAATTGTGTCGGATGGGATATAAAGAAGTGATTGTTATCACAGTTTTGAGGAGTTTTGGGTGAGCTAACAGGAAATGAAAATGAGAAGTGTCCTTTTCTAGAGTATTTCAAGTAATCAGAAATCAGGATTAAGTTATTTATGATGATATCATAATCATTTTTCAACATAATATTGCAATATAACGAGCCTACTATTTCTCATTATATGTTAAATTTTAATAGAGACTCCTAAAACATGAAATACCAAAGGATGATTGATGGATACAGCAATAATTCAGGACTTATCTTACATTGTACATAAAAACAAGAGTATGAGGAATATGACATCCAAGATCTACATGTAAAGAGATTTCATAGCTCTATTTCCCTTTGTCTATTTCACAAATGCCAAGTAAAAAACTTTTGATAGGCATCAGAGAATAAAGTGCACGAACACCCTGGCCTGCTTCCAATCGCATCAGGAACTAAACTTGGGAAGACGAGGGACGGAAATAGAAGATATGATAATTCGTTGTGACGTTCGAACAAAGGCGTTCAAGTGACGGGATAGGAAGAATGATTTGGGCTTAGAAAGAGGAAGAATAAAAGGAAGCATTATGTTGGGGTTTGTCATTGGTTACATCACATTATTGATATCGATGAGGGTGGTGTATAAATAGATGACAGAACAGTCACATGGTCGGGGGCAATGATCATGTGACAGTCACTGCCAGCCTAGCTTCTTGTACCCCTTTCATAAACCCAATTATGCGGCTAATAGCAACATAATTTGGTCGTAAAATCGGAGGAGGACCGGATGTTGATGCTGCAATTATCCGCATAATAGCAGCATCGGGACCAGATTTTGACTTTATGAACGCTTTTCGAAAGTAATGCGGATGCCATGGAGTGGTCACAAGGTCACCCTTTTCCAACACAACCGCATTGGAGGGGGTATGTGCGGTTGCCATGATGATTATCCTCGTTCAGGACGGGCGCTCGTAATAATAGTGCGGATTATTTTCAGAGTTTATGAATGCAATTTTTATTGAATTATCCGCATTACTCTTAGGCGGCTAATTGGAGGATAGGTTTATGAAAGGGGTATAAGTGAAAGTTCAACTTCTTGTATGGATAAGAAAATTATTTTGCTTGGATCCACTTTAAGTTGGAGAGATGAGGTTCAAATCAATATCATACACTTGTGCCATTTTGAAAAGTATGGATTCATACGTCCCTAGAAGAGGATGTAAACTTGAAATAGATGGCAGGCCCCTCTGGTTGCCATCTTGTAGCCTATTGTACACAACTAGTCTGCATGCTAAGACCAGGATTGATACTTTGATCAATAATTGGGTGTTCACACAAGACTAGTACCTATTAAAGTTGCTGTTTCAATTTTCTGAGCAAGAGGGACCTTCTGTAAAGAAGTTACTTAGTCTGTTCATTCAAACCATTTTCAGTGAAGTGTGTGCACTGCAGATTATTACACATTAGTCAAACATAAAACTAAATTATTATCTCCTTAAGTGTAATCATTTGTGCTGCATATTTGATAATCTTTGTGTCTAACAATCAATTTGAACCAGTGTTCTCTAACATGTTGTCTTGTTGCTCATGTAATGTCTTGTACTTTTCTATTGACATATATGTGTTTGCTAACAAACTTTTTTTAAAAATGTATTGTGACATGTATTTTCATATTTGGTGTATTAATGTCATTTTGTCTACCTTTGCGGGGATAAATTCTCAAAGATTGAATGCATAGTATGCACGGTACAAGACTGGGCTGTGGAATTAATTGGAGCTGGAGGAGGGGGGGGGCAGTTTTCCCCCTAATCCCCATGCATGCACACCGACATTCTGCTTGGTTAAAATGGAAAGAGTTGAAGATTTTAACACAAAAAAATGTGGAAAAAAGAAAACTCATTATTTAAGTACATGTAAGTAGAACTATAAAGGAGGAAGAAAAAAACTGTCAGAAGACTGCCAGAAAACTTTCCCCTTCATATAAAAAACAACAACGTGTGTTGATCATCACAAAGTTCTGTAGTTCAACTTTCTCCTAAAAACCAGCTTTATTTTGGGAGCAGGTCCCCTCGATAACCCTTTAAAAATAATTTCTACTTTTTTTCACACATTTCATGAGCCCTACCGTTCTTCCTCTTTTGTTCTTCCTTTTCAGAATCAGGTAGGTTTATTAATAGTTACACATCATTGGAATGTTCCTTGTGTGGTCAAATAAAACAACCATGTCATGTGACGCTAATCGTCAACCTGAATTGGTTGGGGGTAATGTATTGATTTGGTAGGTCCGACTTCAGTCTAGATTATGTAGAGGATCAAACAGCTATTGCATGTTCGTGCATTTTGCCTTTATAATTTCTAACAAATAACTTCCTTCATGTAATTCACTTTCTAAAACTTATAGGGAATTAGTATGGGATGGAAGCATGAAGATGATGGTGGTGATTTGAGTGGTTGTGATAATGAGGATGACATGATGATGATGATGCTGGTGTTGATGATGATGATGGTGATGATGAGAGATGATGATGATGCCGGTGTTGATGATGATGATGGTGATGATGATTTAGGTGATGATGATGATGATGATGGTGATGGGATGATGATGATGATGTGATGATGATGATGATGACTGATGACATGATGGTGATGCTGATGATGATGATGGTAATGATGATGGGATGATGATGATTATCATGGTAATGATGATGTTTATGATGGTGATGATGACACGATGATGATGACGATGGGATGATGATGATGATGAGGAGGATGATGAGGATGGTGATGATGATGATGATGGTGATGATTATGATGATGATGGTGGTGAAAGTGATGAGGATGATAATTGTGGTGTAAGTGTGGAGATGACAATAATGATGGTGATACCGTTGATAAGATGATGTTGATCATGACAACGATGATGAGTATAGCATCTAAATTGAGCTTATCTGGGCCCTCTAATGATCACATGGAGTCGATGAAAGGGGAGAGAGAGATAGGGAGGGGATGTTCTATTGGTCTCTGAATGTGATCGTGTACACTCTGCAAGAGTGACGCTTTGTATGACGCATATCTAGTTGGAGGAAACCAATCAATCGATCAAGAGGGAGAGAAAGGGGCTACTCTGAGTGTGGGGAGACAAGGGATAAGGATGTGGGTTTGGAAGTTGTAAAAGTTTTTTGCATCTGTTACTCTCAAAATGCTTTTTAAATTTTAAGCAATGCTGTTGAAAAGCATGGGTTACACCAAGACCGAATCAGCTACGAATCCATCCGAAAACACGTATTCGGGAGTATTGTGTTCTCCCTCCCCGAATGCGAGAAAATTCAGGAGGGATTCAGGAACACTCGTGGAGGGATTCAGCTCATTTTGAAATGTTCAAAATCAGCCAAATACTCCCGAATGTGGCCACGACAAATTTCATTTGGGATGTATTTTATGGAATTTGGTTGGATTCTGAGAGGCATTCAGGGTATTCTGGGCCGTCAATTCTTGGCGAGTCTGCTCTAACTCAGGACCTATTCCGGACTTATCCGTTCTGATTTGGGAGTTCTCCAAATCAGAGACAAATAGGTTCCGAATCCACCGAATCATGCCATATTCGGGCAGAATCGGTCTGAGTTTATTCGGGAGAAATCAGTTATGGGTAACCCTGGTTTGAGCACAGTCTACCAAATTGTTTAATCTGTTAGTCAATGCTTGTTAAAACAATATTTGTTAGAGTGATTGGCTTAAGCAGCATTGCTTAAAATTTTTGATAGCGTTTTATACAGTGTACAGATGATTTCTTTTATTGATGCTTAAAAGGAGAAACATATATTTTTGGGATTATTTTTCTTATCTCTCCTTTTTCTATGTGCATGTTTTGGAAACTTATCACATTTAGACTTTTAAAAGTAAACCTACTGCATTAATGGAACTTTTGCATGCTAGCCTACTGTATATCATTCACTGCATATTATTAACATATTACTAATAATGTATTATTTACTTGTGACTCTGAATTATACATATTGTCAGAGTCCATGGCTCAAAACCTCAGGGCTTTTTAATTGATTGCCATCAGGCAGGCGATATCAGAACGTTGCCTAGATTAGCCATTTTGATAGCAGTTGTAGATATTACTTGCAGCCAAGGTGAAATGTAATTGGTATGACCATGATAAGTTATCAATGATTAATAAATATCATTTACTTGGCGCATATGTATTGGAATTACCCCCATCGAGAGCGTGAATTTAATTTGAAAAATGTTCCAGAAAAGTTGGCATTGTTACTTGATTTTCAACTAAATAGAAACATGTCTTGACAATATTTTGCATTCAACTTCAAATTTAGACATTAAAAGTCTTCATAGTGCCTAGTTTTATTTTCAAATATTGTATGTAGAAATTCACTGCAAAATTATATAAATTCAGTTTAATTTGATGGAAAGGTTTATTAGGTGCATAAAGGTTAAAGCTAAAAAGGAACTCAAATATTACGAATATTTGTGGTAATTATGCTGCATGTTGCCTTGTAGAGTGCTTTGATACTTCTGATAAATTAAGTGATAAGTAATCTAGTATGCTTTATATTATTATGATTGTGATTAAGCTTACAATAGTACTGTATCCATGGAAACAGCCAATTGATAGCCAAACGACCCTGATCAATCAGATAATTGTTTCTCATATGCAGTTTTGTCTATTAATCTCTAACCTTGGTACAACCTAGGAAGCCTAAGATATCAGCGTAATGGCACCTGCTAATATAATATTTCCATTGTGAAATTGTTGTCTGACCTCATATTTGAACAGAATCCTTCATTCTATTCAGATCAATTTTTGGCCCCAAAAGGGGATTTTCCTTTTCTTGAGCAAGTTTGGGCAAGGCCTACATTCCACATATTTGTAGTTTGTATGAATAAATGTACAGTGTCTATTTGAGCAACTGCAGTATTTACTTTTTTTTTCTATGTTTGCTTAAGATGGTTTAAAGTTGGAGCCTTATAAAAATGTAGTGATTATGTGTAGATCCTTTGGGATAAAGTTCACAGTAGATATTACCTTGTGTTTATTTTTGAAATTTCAAGGCTAATCCTTAGGTATTGTGGACCCTTTTATACATGTAGTTGCTATATTTTTGCCGTTTAACAAAGTGTAGGCAACAAAATATTAAAATACATTTGCATTTTACCATAAAAAAAAACAAATTGGTTCTACTTGTTATTTCTTTAAAAAAAAAAATTTTAAAAGCTGAATGCATTAGGCCAGTCTGCTGTTCTTTATCAGTCAAAATGTAAAGTTTGCTCTATTTTTGAAATGTCTCTCATGGCCAAAAGATACTGATTGACTAAATGTCAAGATGAAATGGGTTTTTATTATTACATAATGAAAGGAATTAATCTTTATTATTACATCTGATGACAACAGAGATGATCGTGGAAAGGGGGATATGACACTTTTGCAATTTTTTTTTTTGGGGGGGTAATGTTAGGTTTATAGAGCTGTCTTTTATAGATAAAGTTATACCTATCGAAGACATCTCTATATTTCCCATATAAACTCTAAACTAGAATGGTACAAGTTATTGATCGGCCTTCATTTATCCAGACACTTTTGGCTGGATTTAACAAAAGTGAAAGCATTCTTTCAATTATAAAAATGAACCACTTATCTCATATTTCATTACAAATAATCTTGACATTTCTGGAGAGTTTGGGGAATCAGAAATGAAGGGATAATTAAAATGACTAAAAACACTCTGCCTGATGGTGACTTGAGCACATGCTTGAAAAAACAAATAGTTAACCCATCAATTGTCACGTAAAGATTTATTACTTTGTCATCGTACACATATTCAAATGTTTAAGTGATGCATTCGTATTTGATTTACCCAAATTTACATTATTCGGCACTGTAAGTCGTACGTTTTATTTGTTTGTAATTACATCACTCATTTTTATCACAATCCTACTTGGAATTCTTCATTTTATACATTGTTTGATAAGGTTTAGTTACAATATTTGATGTATATTATGAATGTATACATGTATGTTCTTATTTTAATGCGTTTCGTTCATTATACAAAATTTAGATCATTTAACACAGTCCACACATATACATGAACCTTGTTGCATTTTGTTGAGTATTATAGTATTTCACATTTTAGGATTTATAGTTGAGTCGCTATTTTACATTTTATTCCTCATAAGCTGAATGTTCCATGGTGTTTTTCACAATTTTAGAGACTATAAAACATCCTTGCAGATTTTTTTTTCAATTAACTTTAGAAGTAATGAAATCATGAAAATATGCTGATATTAAGATTCTTGTCTTAAAGATGGCTCATGTAACGTATTCATAAAAATATATATATTTTTTTCATTATTTCATATTGATTGATTAAACAATAGCTCCAAGTGTTGATACTTTGAATACCATTATTATGAAGTCCACTATTCAATATAATGTTTATTTGATTTTTCGTTTCAGGATGAGATCTACGAGTCTCATGTCGGTGCCAAGTTCCCCATCAAATGGACGGCTCCGGAGGCTGCTAACTATCACAGCTTCACCATCAAATCAGATGTCTGGTCATTTGGTATTTTACTCACTGAGATCATCACTTATGGAAGGATACCATATCCTGGTAAGGCCCACCCCTTCCCCCGCCCTTTGCGTGAAAAAAAGAATATATTATGTAAAGGCAATACATTACAATTTGAATATTACAATGAGTAACAAGTATCACAACTCCAGATTTTAAAAGTTTGGGTATTCTGTAATAAGATGTTTGCACCAGAATATGTTCACTGCACCCTCAAATTACATTTAGTATCTCAAAATCTTTGGTTGATGTCTTACACATGCCTAGAATTCTGCTTTTACTGACTGAAACCAGATTATGGTGGCCACATCAAAGGCTCGGAACTGCATCCATTTGTGCTATTGCTTCATACATTAGAAGTTGTACTGTTATGCTTATCTTTTGCTATGGATTGATGGTATGATTAGTTTTGTACAATGGGAGGAGCAGTGCAATGAAGGTGTAAACAAAATTTGTTTTAAAATTCTAGAAAGTTTTTACTCCCTATTGTGTCTCCTTCAGTTTCATATATATGTACACAGAAAGGTTTCCTGTTCAAATACTTTTTTTTTCTCCTGGTGGGTGTTTCATAAAGCTGTTCGTAAGTAAAGAGCGACTTTAAGAACGACTGGTGATCCTTTCTTGCGGTAAATGATAGATTAATTGGCGATGGTTTAGAGCGTAAAAAGGATCACCAATCATTCTTAAAGTCGCTCTTAACTTACGAACAGCTTTATGAAATGGACCCCTGAACATGTTTTCTAAATGGATGCCAAATTGACGGACCACCTCATCTTTCTCCCATCCAGGAATGACAAACAAGGAGGTCCTGGACTGCGTGGACAGGGGATACCGGATGCCCAACCCTCCTGGGTGTCCTCCGGACCTGTACGAGATCATGCTGGAATGCTGGAAGTCCAAGGCCATGGAGAGACCGACCTTTGAGACGCTGCAGTGGAAGCTAGAGGAGTTCTTCGTCATGGAAGGAGAGCAGTATCGGGAGGCTTCGTCCATCCGTTGAAAGCCTTAGCCTCTAGGGTCGCAACGCAAAAGATGGCTAAGGCCACACTGCCCAATGATCTAGTAGCTCTTATATAGCCCCTTGATCCTTCTCATGGGTGAATGGTTTATTGAAGCACAGCAGCCCAGAAGGAAGGAAAAGGAATATTTTCATTCATAGGGGGTGGTCGTAATGCTTAACAATTGTGATATCCTTAAAAGAGTTAATATTTATTGTGGCTGTCACAAAATTCCAAGAAGTTAATCTTATTTCTGCTTTCTCAACTTGCCCTTTCTCTGTAGTAATAGGGCTGACTTAACTACAGTGTAGTGTTAATGGTAAGGGTCATAATGGTGTATTTGAGGAGTGTTGTCATGAGAACGGTTATAATTGGTTAGTATTTTGATTGATTTGAAGAGATTTGTATTATCTCAAATGATCGAACTCAGGCAGACACCTGCATATGATATGTAATGCCATTTGGTACAACAAGAAAAGAAGCATGGACCAGCCAATATAAAAATAGTAAAGAATCCAGAATGAAGGCAATGAGTGAAAACTATAACAAATATACCCAAGAACCAATCTATCAAAGCTAACAACAATGTAATTGTGATCTTGTGATCATGATTTGCAACTCCCAAAATGTAGAAATTACTGTGGGTTTAGGCAACTTAAGTCTATGCTGTTTCTTTTGGTAGGAATCCTGGACCCTGTCTTACAAAGAGTTGCGATTGATCTGATCAGTCAGCATTCATTCTTTTCTTGAGAATTCAGTGAAAATTCTTTTTGTTTACAAAGGATATTGTGCAAATTTCCTGTAACAAAATTATGACACTGATGGATTTCCATAGAGTTACGATTGATTGGATCAATGGTAACTTTTTATAAGATGGAGCCCTGCTATTAGGGTGCTAGGTATCTTTATTGTGGCTCTCCTGCCTTCACTCTTTATGGTAGAAGAAATGTGATGATTTGTAAGTAAAAGCTGTTTGCAGGATTCCTGCGGGAAAGACCCTGCTCAAACTGTTGACACAAGGCGCCTAAGGTACTAAACTTTCAGTGCTGTTTAAACTCTCACTGCTCTGTTTAAATGGTTCTAGGTATGGCAATCGCATATGTTCTTTAATGCAGAGTTATGTGCAGAAATCCCACTTCTATTTGCCTTTACTTTTGCTGTTAGAAAATTTATACAATGAACATGAGAAATGTATGTTATGGGTATATTCAGGAATTAACCTTTTTTACAAGAATTGTCTGGTAGGGTGGGAGAACTTCACAACTGGATTTGATTGGATATTCTTTGTTGATAATCTTGGCTCTGTAAAAAAGGGTTTTGTCATCATTAGCCAAATGCCACTGACCAATCAAGATCATTGTTACTTTGTTCAATACACCGACCATGAACCAATCACAGTGGTTCTTTCATATTATTTGCAATTAATTGTAGACATTTATGTTATAGGGGCTTTGGTAGGATTACAGAATGTGGGTTACTTACACCAATCAAGTCATTGATACATGTATCCCAACACTGAATGATAAATCTAAACACCAGCCTCATTTCAAGTTTGGTGTTGTGGCTGGTGGGAGGAGCGTCCGACACTAACACCAGGTTTCAACACTAAACTTAAAACTCAACCAGGGTGTTGATAGTCATCCACCTTGTGTTTGCCAATCATTTTCAGGTTTTAGACCCTGTGGGACAGAAGAATCTAGCCTTGTGTTTTCTAGTTTTATTTCATCATTAACCTCGATGAGCATGCAATATTTTACTCAGTCTTTTTAAGATGTACACATTTTTTTGGTTACGTTGACACCATATGATCTGTGCAGGAATGTCGAGTGGAATATATAAACCCAAGTTTTTTTTTTATATCAATCATGTATTGAGAAACAAGAGGTAAATATTATGTCCTAGAGTCACATTACAGGCTGGTATAGCAACATATTGGCAATTTTTTTTATTTCAACTAGGTGACAAATTAAATTTGGGGATTTGTGATAGCTTTGTGCAAAATCACCAAATTCCAGCTGGTAATTGGTTAAGCTGGAACTCGTATGTTGATGTACATATCCTTACAGGTTTTTTTTTTTAATACAGACCATTATGGTGTATTATTTAGGGACAGCGATATTCCGCGATCGCTGAAAACGGACGGAATTCACGGAAAAGGCCTTTTGAAACGGAAAGTGGCATTTCAAACGGAAAATAACGGAAAATGTATTTTCCCTCAAAATACACAGAATAGCAACAGAAATTACTCCAAAATCACAACAAAATGAGAATATTAAATGGCCACAAAACCCCAGAAAAAACGATCTCACATCGCTACAATCATGATAATTCACACATCGTGACTGCTCTCTACATCAGCACACTCGATAGTACCCCGCACCTGTACCCGGCCGACCGGGTTGAGCTTCACATGCACACATATCGCTCAACTGCACTGTCTTGTGTTGCTGTCCTCTACGTTTGAAGATGTAACAGCACGATATCGTGGTCTTAACCCTAAATAGACTGGGCTATTTCGACGCCTAAGAAGACTGGGGGGGGGGCTGATTCAGCCCCCCTTATGATCTCGGCCGTCGATCGCGCGATCACGACGAAAATTGGCACATGCGTTACCCATGGCATTATCTACAAAACTATAACATCAAATTCTGCAAAAAATCTCATGTTTCATTAATTATGCTAATTTATGCGTAAAATCATAAGTTTGCTCTAATTAATAAAATAATGCCCCTGAAATGCTAATTTTTGTTTCACATACTCTAGATAGGCACCTGATCAAATTTATTGTAAAAAAATTTCAACATCACATTTATTTTCTCATGTATTCTATTGTTTTCTAAATTTCTTATGTATTTCTTTGTTTTTCGACTTTTTGTTTTTTATTGTTTTTTCAATGGAAATTGTCGGGGACTTCATTTTGACCATAAAAAAGATAAAATTAATTGATTTTAAGCAGTAAAAGGAAAAATAATGATACATTTATGAATTTTGGCTAAAAACACTATTTGCATTGGATTTGCACACAAATTCACGTTTTTAAGTAATTTTGGGTCTGCATGCACTTACGAAATGTTGCGTAATTTCCGAACCGCGTACCCGGGGGTCACAATTTTGGTCTCAAAAGTTGCGCGAGACTTGAAAGTAAAAAGTCAGCGAGCGACGCGGTCAAAAAATTTTGCGCGGCAGATTTATCGCGAAAAATGTCGAGGGGGGGGCTGAATCAGCCCCCCCAGTCTTTTTAGGGTTAAAATCCAAGATGGCGGATTGGCGAAAGTCATTGACTGATGATAACGATGTCAATAAAACCCCAAAATTATTGATGAAATTTAATTTCACCATAAAATTATGCTAATAATGTGAAAGGTGAGGATGTATGCATGCTAAATGTGTTTGAAAAATTATTAAATGCACCCGCATAGATCCGATTAGAACGGATTCTATTGTGTTGTTGGTACAGTAGCAGATACAAATTTTGACCAGTGCGAGTGTACGCGCTGTGATTTCACTATTCAATGTGTAAACGGAATTGTCACTTTTGCGTGTGTACAAAGTCTGTGGGGAAACGGAATTTCCGTTTTCTGACATGCTAAAACGGAATTTGAGATTTTCTGAAACGGAAAAGGCCATTTATTGAAACGGAAAATCACTGTCCCTAATTATTTGTCCAATGAAAATAATATTCTCTGCACAATTATAGTACATGTAATGTTCAAGCTCTTAATCCATGTAGAAAAACCCTCACTAAAAATAGTTACTGACGAAAGTGTGGGAATTTAGATTTTTTAATGTATTATTAAGAATTTTAAGAAAGAAAAAGTAATTTTATGTGAATGCCTAAAATTGAGGGTATGGGTTTTAAAACATGCACTAATGTGAGTTTTGAGGAATATAATTTGTAAATTATAAACAGTACTGTTTTTTTTAGTACATGTAAGTAATTTCTGATATGGAAGATATTTATCTTTCAGATTAAAACAAATATATTTAGGTGGTAGGAAATCGTTTTTAAGGTAATTTTTTTCAAAGTGAAATTTTATAAATACAAGACTAGAAACACTAATTTTGCTGTGAAAATTGCATTATTATGGCAAATATGAAGCAAATTTTGTTTTGGAAATGACACTTTTTTCTGTATTGGTTGGTAGATAACACATTCATTGTCATCATGTATCAGGTACCATGGAAATAATATTTCTTGGTAAAAATGTATTCTATTTGTTTTAGGTACATGTGTATATTTCTCTTACATTGTTACTTACGACCATGTGCAACTTACATGTAATGAGGCTTGTACAGTAGGAAGGGAATGCCTTTTCAAAGGTACATATTAGATTGCCTTATTTTCTTTCCTAACTTTTTACTGCCATTTACGACACCATATTTTGTTGTGTCGGTGCAAGAACGCCCCTACCAAAACATTTTTGCGCATCGCATCGGTGCAGAAACGCTAATAGGCAGTGTGCTTTTGCGCGCTGCTATGGGCGTGTTTGCATATGCGATGCGCGAAAGTTTTTTGTTAGGCCCAAGGGCTTTCGGCTTTCTTGCACCGACACAATGATTTGTGGATGAAAGCTTATCACTTATTTTATTCATATGTAAATGAATTCAAATGTATAGAGAAATATGCTGAATGAACATGGTTGTGACTTGATACCTGTCGAGGTTCAGTGGTAGTCATCTGATACTTGTTAGGCCCGGGGTTGAAATATTTGCACTGTTACGCTTTGATAATGCATTTAACACTTCCTTGGTCTCTGAAAGACGATTAAATGCTAATATTTTGATTATTTATGTCTATATCTTATAATAATCATGATATTCATAATATTCATTTTTCATGCTTTATTCTGATTCATATCATGGAAGCTGAGCAATGGAAGTGGAAATATGATATTAATGTACACTTGAATGTATGGCATATTCAAGGGCATTTCTCAAATGAAAAACTAAAGCAAATGATGAAAAGGAAGACAAAATTTGTTATGTAATTAATAGAAAATCACTGTTAATCCTAGCCTGTAATCTGTGTGGAGGCTGCAACTTTTTGTCTTTGCCTTTACGCCTGATGCTGTTACAGAAAATGACAAAAGTAACGTCAGCAATATGTCTGAAGATGCAGAAAATACGAAAGACGACGCACAATGGCTGTGAATGACCGGGGGAAATTTTCACGCAACAAAAAGCTGCACCGAATCCAGGTCGATAAAAAGAAAATAACGCAAGACTGGAGTGTTTTGACCAAGCAGCCACTATGGGTAGTCTTCCGTATCTGACATATTTGTTATGTTTGGCGAAATGGTAAAGATAAGCTGACTTTCAGCGTAATGGTAAAGATGATAAGCTGCTGTCTCTGCGTAAATTATACATTAGGTTATGTTAACCCTGGCATACACAACTGGTTTGCAATGCTCTTCATTCCACACACTAACTCAATGACCAGCTTCAACCCTGGGTTTAACACTATACCCTACCCGAAACTTATTAACCCTATTGCAACCCTCACCCATAAGTACATCAGGGGTGTGAGAATTCAGCATTTTAGCTCATTTCAAATTTTTTTAAATTTTCAGCTGAATTTAAGCTTTTTATTTGTGACCCCTCACACCCCTGCTGCACCTTAGATGAAATTAAGTCTGGAGCAATTGTTGCAGGAGCAAATGTTGTTTCACCCACACAACTTTATGAGAAGATTAAACAAATACAGGTACTACATGCCATGTAGTGTGTATGTTATCTTTTTACATGTACATGTATGTTTTAATTATTACCTTTTTTTAAAAATTACTTTGTTGTAATAATGCACTTGACTACTCTGAAGAATTGAGTCATGTACTGTATGTACTCTAGATTTGAATTCAATTTGAATTTGATGTAACTCAATTTCATTTTGTTGTAAGAGGGAGCCCTTGTCCTATTAATGTGTTAATTTGTTCATTAGGCAGAATTAGGGTTAATAAAGGCCAATCAAAACTGTAGGTTCAAAAATATTTAAAAATCTTTATTCAGTCAGTCTACTTTCTCAACTCATAGAAGCAAATAGGTCATGAAAGTTTACAAGGGTCGTGTGTAATTCTGCCGTTCGCTGTAAATAAATAATTTATTGTGAATTTATTATGAGTTAGACATAGACGTTACTTTAAATGTTAATTTTATTTAAATATTTAAGTGCCATTGATTTTTTCACTCAATCACCATGTTATATACATAAAATCTTGGTTTCTGTTGAACAAAGAACAATCTTTTCCTGAGCCTGAAAAATGCATTAAATTTGCAATAATAGTGGTGTAATGATTAACTATAACTACTTGTATTCAAGCTTTACTTGTATTGTATTATTTATGATTACTGTATATTAAAAGGGAAATGACTTTTTTTAACAGCCACAAGCACTTTCAGAGGCACATGAAGTGTTTTTTTTACACTGAATTTAGCTTTCACTTTCTGTTCAATACGTATTATACACAGCACTTTCATAAAATACTTGTAGATTATGTATCATATGTACATACTTCGTTTCAGAAGTGAAATATGGGGAAACAATGGGTATGTTTGTTTGTGTTGGCCCTGCGAAAACCAAGCGACTTTAGTTTAATTTATTTCTCTGCTTGTTTGAAAGCCAGGGTTTCTTTTAAATAAAAACTCTATGTATTCAATGTAAAAATACATGTTGCATGTTTTCTTGTGCTCATGTTCCTGAGCTGTTTATCGTATTTTTATGAAAATGTGTAACTGTATTCTCATTTAAGAACAATGTACAGAACACAATATTGTGTGTATTATTCCAAGAAAACCCTAAAGTTAATGCCCATGCATTCCCCTGCCCCCCCCCGGCACTCCTGACATTATTTGAATAGGTCCTTCTTTCATCTAGTACTGCTCTAAGACTTTTTTAACGTGCATGGTGTCATTCCTATTGGTAATAACCGTAAAGCTCATTCTTTATTAGACAAATTGCATTATAAATATCAATTTTTATAAATATCAATTTATAAATTATTCAAGAAAACCATGGGCTGGAAAATAAAAGTATTTACCCAATTATACATGTACAACCCTGCTTTATGGTGTATGCTTATGACAATTTTTAGATTTTTTTGTCTTGTTTTATCAAAGCAGCTACTTTATCATGACTACAGAGCACACATGTCCACATTAGTATTCCTGGGGTGTGTTTCACAAAGATTTAAGTATGACTTAGAGTCGCACTTAAATGCCCAGTTGCGTACGGTATGAAAGGCTTGACTGCATTGGTCAGATCATGTCAAGAGGACGCGCACTACTGCGTATTGATCAATAAGATTGCGCGTTGCATATCATGTACGCGTCAGCATTTAAGTGCGACCTAAGTCATGCTTAAATCTTTGTGAAACACCCCCCAGGGATCCTTATCACAAAGATAAGCTATTGATTGTACAGTTAATTATGATTGATTGCATATTATGATCAATGAAATCAATCATGGAAATCAACACACGATCAATTGCAAACCTTTGTGCAAATTGGTTACTTTTTTTTGTATATTATGCAATTGCACCAGCAATCAAAACAGTCAATTAATGTCATAAGAATATTTCTTGCAACTGTTCACATATGTGGTTTATTGAAATACATGTACAAGATTTTCTTTGCATTTAATTCTATTTCAAAACATATTGTATACATCTCTCAGCTGAAAAAGGAACATGTATAGCAACTTGGATGGTATTTGATAACACATGTATTTGAATGTTCTTAAGGTGATAGTTTTTAAAGCTGGACAGAAGTGGGCTCTTTCATCATGTGATTAAAAACTGCATTCGGTTTATGAACTGGGTATGATACAGGTTTTACTAATCACAGGATGGTAAAGTCGTGTAACCCAGATGACCTGGAAACGACAGGTATTGAGCGAGTACTCAATATATACATGTAGATTGATATAAAGACATTGATATTGTATAATCATATTGGTATTTTCTTACTGTAACGACGAAAGCCAAATTGTGTATGTGGAGTGCTGAAGCTTTGTTTTTCTTCTTAAAAAATACTGTCTTTGATGCCAACTGTTATCTGTCTTGTAAAATGTGATGTTACACAAGAATAAATGTATTATTATGATGTAAGAATCAAGAAGTGTGTGTATTTTGTATGTTTAGGCGAGAATGTGAAGCCACCGCACACCTTACAATTGGTCTGCGACCCCATGTTGGAATGTAACAGTAAAATATGATGTGAATATTGAGATACGGAACATCTTACTCTATAGACTTCTGAATCATTGCACAAATACATGTAAGTTCATATCACGGACTATGCTACCATCCTTATCTAGAATAAAAGTGAATCAAATATCTAGTAATGACGTCAGCAATTATGATTGGCTACGATTTGAAAGATTAAAAAAAAGGTTTGCAATCTTCTTAAGTAAACTCAAATTAGGAAATGCTTTTCATTCACATTTTCAGAAATAAAGCAAAATGCATCTTGTTCCAATATCGTATCATGGACTAGTTGTAAGGTAGTGGGTGGCTTTTAAAGGCATCAGATGAGATAGAAAGAGGGGGGGGGGGGGTAGTTGAAGTTGGAATCTGAATGCCAACAATAAGCAGATCTGTAACCTATTCTGATTGAGCAGTTAAAGAACCTAAATTTTACTTACTCTTGGTATGCCTGCTATCGATTTATGTTAAAAAAAATTTGCTTTGCCCATAAATCAAGAAAAAAGATCCTGGCTTACATACGATGTTCCATTCTGTTATAGTCAAAGGCAAATCCAGAATGCAATCTTCTTATTGGATAAGAATAATTATTTGAATTTTGTTTGATTGCGACTCATTCTGCAATGAACCTCTTTAATGAATACTAGTAAATAAAATATGTTCGAAACAACGTAAAGGAAACAATAAATCACTTTGTCATTATCAATTTAAGCTTTTCAAGCACTGGCCATGCTAGTATAGAATTTATTGATATAAAAAAGCCACTCCACAAACAAATTTCATAAGCAAGTCCATGAATTTATGTTGTTAAATTCTAACATAATGCATATTATGAGGTAATAAAAGATACAAATTACATTTCATTTCAAAGTAGGTGGCACGGTTCAAAAATAAAATGCAATCAGGGCTTTAAAATACATTATTGTAATCAATAAACAAGTATTTAAAATTAGCCGAGCAAGACTTTACGAGTGACTAGAAAATGAATTGTAAAAAAATGAACCAAAATTTTGCTCTCACCTTTCAGCAAATGCATTATAATACATGTAAGTGTAATTGGGCGCCAGTGGAACAATCATTCCCGTTTAATAGAATATATGGATTGACCTTTGTGTTAGCAACCCCCTTTCCATTACAAATTAATCTGCTGACAAAATAGGGACATCAAATCATAATTTGCACCTAAAAACACATATAGAAAATTATTTACTCGCTTTAAAAAATGTATTTTTCTAGTAATACAGGCGAGCAATTCCATAAAATATGTATGTCTATATGTGGGACCTTCATGAAATTTTCTGTCTCTGATTTCTTGTTCTCTTGACGGTCTGTAATGTTCTCAAAGTTCAATTTTTGAAGTGAATTAAGACTTGAGATAATTGGGGTCGGATGTATTAAAAGGTTAATCATTTTGTGGAATTGCCCAGGTAGGGGACATGATTTCCCCAAAGTTGCTTCATATTTTTACCTGAAAAATAAGTATACTGATCAGTTAGTAAACAAGCCATAGAGCCCTATAACAGAAAAAATATTAAAACTTACATGACGATATCAAATTAATTTCAGAATTATAAAAAATGTCAGAACAAATGCAAGTGTAATTAATATAGAGATGGAATTGATCAAAGAAGACAAAAATATCTGTGCTGTGAGTGAATGACCCCATTACTTTTTCTAAACCAAACATTGCAAATTTCTAGTTAGCGTTCTTCATAAATCCTCTATTGAAAAAAAAGTTAGATAACATACAGTCTCAAACCCATATTCATTTATGGAAGTACATGTAGCCATTGCCTTTCTCTGAAGAGAAAATTGAAATCACAAGAAAAAGAGAAAAACAAAATAACACAATACTGTGTGCAAAAACAGTCAAATACACCCACTGTTTTATTTAGTTTTTTCAGCCTAAAATATCTACCAAGATTAATCGCTAATTTGAAAGAAGTCTGATTGGTTCCCCATCAGTCTACTGAGTAAAATGCTCATGTAACGATGATCTCGATAGGCCAATTCATTTAGTGATAACCTTAGTGCTACAAATACCACAGTTATACCATCAAGCCATTTCCAATCAAAGTAAAAAACAAAATTGTATGGTACAAGATACTGTCAGCTTGCGACCCGAGTTGTAGATAAATACAGTGCAGAAATGCCAACGTGAAACAAAAAAAATGGATAATTTCGGTACTTAAAAAGCTGAAAATCAGTATTTCGGTGAAATCAGCATTTTCAAAGAAATATCATACATGTAGGACAACACACTAAACTGAAATTTTAGAAATCAGTATTTAAAATGAAACCATCAGTAAGTTGGCAACTCTGAATGTGTCGTCTCAAGCACAGAGCAGAGGGTTGTAGAGCTAGGGTAGGTGACTCCAGGAATCTCTTGAAAATTATGTAGTTCCTCATTCCAGATCAAGCCATTCTCTTGACACTTTCCACCAAGATATCAGTCAGAGTATTCTCTTCTTTTCATCTTGGTGCATTGGGAAATTTCTTTGAAGAATTCCAAACATTTTCATCTGTCTTCGTAAGAATGCCCTAATATCACTGGCAAATGGAGTTTCAGTCTGGTATCAGTCTCTTGTTGATCAGACTGAAGTAGTAGGAGACCTGAACAACATACAATGTAAACCTGTATCCCACACTGTAGGTTGGACAACCCTGATCCCAAACACTGTGTGAAACAAGTGCAACTTGCAGAGATGGCTCTCCATACACTGCATTTGTCCTGAGCATCTCAAGGATATCCTAGAGGCAATTGTCTTTAACCAACTGAATACAACGATGTGTGACGGGGTCCAGTCAGTCCTATCATGAATCCGTCCCGAAGTATCTGTCTCCGAAATTTCCTACAGTGAGAAAAAGAATCATAGAAATTATGGAGTGCCAACGCTACAAAGAAATTTCAGATATTAGGAATTGCAAATTATCCTATGACATAATTTGTTTAACAAAATGTTTCTACTTGAATACTACAGAGCATTTCAAAATTAGAATACTTGATTTCAATGAAGGTAAAAAAGGAAGGGATATAAGATTGAAATAATAATAATAATTACAAAAAGGTAATTTCAAAACTGTTAGGGCTCTTTAAATGACCATGGACGTTAAATTTGCTATTTTCTAGTGGATCAAGACATCTTTATTAACATCCAAAGAAGCTGTGGATAGATATGTGATAAATATCCATCAAAATATTTTGTAACAAAGGATAAAGGTGTATTTTTTTAAAAAAAGCCCTGTTCTGATATGGCATGTCACAAAGCGGCAATATTGTGATGGTGCTTAAACATGAAATGACAAACCGCTCCACCTAGATCAACAACTGCACATCATACATATATGTAACATCCGAATAAAATAGATTTTGGCTGAGTTGCACAACCAAACCCACTTTTTTTCATAGAAATAGATTGGTTATTTTTTAGTTTTTTTTTATCAGACAACAACAAAATGTCTCCTGCCTCTGAAATGTTTTGTTTTGTTGCCTCACATCTCATAGACATTGTACATAAAATGTCGCTTACCTACCAGTATTGTTGCCAAGATCTATCAAGCCATATCTGAACGAACCTTCACTTTTCATCAACTTACCGATGCCAGGTATGATGTGAAAGTTCTCATTGACCTCCTTATCTACAGCAGTGGTTACTATCTTAACTTTGGGGAAGGCATAAGCCACAGTTTGTACACCTACAGTATGAATATATAATGACAATAAATAATTACATTGTAATAGGCATGTATGCAGTATACAGTCTGGGGTGCTTAAAAGTTAAATAACTCTACCGGAAAATGAACATATTTAATAGTGTTCAAGTTCTGCCATGTTTAGTTGATTAATTGTGACTGTTTTGTTCCAGATCCCGTTTGATGTTGCCTGCCTCATATCTTAATCCCTCTAGGCTTGAGGTCTTTCTTTGGCCTTACTTACAGTACACTAACTTCCCTTTGTGTCTGCATACTCCTTTTCTTTCATCCCCTTCATTAACCTGATTGGTCATCTCTTTTCACTAATGCCCCTTTTGTCTCCCTGTTTCTAGCGTTGCTGTTGAATGTCTGTGGTCTATATTATGGTTGTTCCACTTTATATGTTTGTCATTTTGCCTCCGAAGAAGATTCTGCTAGGATCGAAAGCTTAGGCCCCTTTTGACTCTCTAATTGTGAAGTCAGGTATGTGACAAAATATTGCATTAAATAAAGTTAATTTGTTTCTCAGGCCCCTCCGAACACTGTAGTGTTGTTGCCTACACTCAATATGAAGGAGTGCATTTTGTGGTGAGGTTCACTAACTTTTGAGCACAACTGTCTTGTTCCCTGTCTCAAAATATTCTATTGACAAAGTTAAAGATTCCAAATTCTCAAATACAAAGTGCAAAAGAAATTCAAATGTAGAAAGAATATGAGAGTTAGAATGAGAGTCAAAACGCCAAGTACTGTATACTGTTCAAAAATCTATAATTTCAGTTTTAGATACGAAAGCCTCTTTTTTAATATACGTTTACCAATAATTTAATGGCAAATTATCCCAAAGGGAAGATGCTGAAGATGAAGGAGCCCATTCACTGTATCATACTCATGCTTTGTTGGTTTCATGACATTTGCTCTGGCAACAATTGCTCCGCTATAAAGTCCACACACTAATCAAATGACTAATTTTAACCCTATCCAGGCCAGGGGGTCAACAATTGGTGCGATATTTTCGCCGCGCAAATCTTTTTGACCGCGCTACTCGCTGCTTTTTACTTTCAAGTCTTGCGCAACTTTTGAGACCAGTCTTACGTCACTCGGGTATGTGGTTCCGAAATTACGCAACATTGTTAGTGCATGTCAGACCAAAAATTGCTCCAAAACATTATTTCATGTACAAAGTCAATGCAAATTGTGTTTTCAATCAGAAAATCATAAATGTATGATCATTTTTAGTTTTGCTGGTCCAAATGTATTTATTTTATGCTGTTTATGATCTCAGAAGAGTTCCCAACAAATTTCACTGAAAAAAAAGAAAAACAAAAGGTCCAAAAAACTAAGAAATACATAAGAAATTGCAAAAAACAATACCATACATAGGAAATTGATCTGACATTGCAATTTTTTCATGTACACTTGCTAAGAACACCACAAAGAGTTTCCAAACCAAAAATTAGAAAATTTGGAGCTTTATTTAGGGAGTTAAAAGGAAAAGCATGATTTTGCATATTAATTATGCATAAATTAGCATAATCACTTGCAATTTGCATAAAATAAATTACTATACAATTTTGTAGATTATGTCCCAGACAACCTGCGTGCCAATTTTTGGCGCAATCGCGCGGCCAACGGCAGAAATCTCAGAGGCCCCCCCCGGCCATATGAACTCCCAAAATACCCTGGCCTAGATAGGGTTAACTCTGGAAAGAACACAATACCCTACCCTAAACCTAACATAAAAATTGAAAACAACGCCCTGAACAATTGTCGCAGGAGCAAATATTGTGTCACCTAGACGTTACAATCTAGTGCATAATGCTTGACAAGATCTTAAAACATTTTTAGTGACTATTTTTCATATTACTTTTTGAAACCATTTTTCAAATATATTCCTTCAAGAGAGGATAGCCAGAATTCTATTTCCATGATTTCATCGAGGAGTCATTTATTACCTGGAAGAAACTGACTGCTTTAATATAGTATGAAGAAGCATCATAAAAAAATCTTGTGTTAAAAATGAACTACCTTGTCCGGGACCTGTTTCGAACTTGCTCAACTTTTGAATTTGAACATAAAATTCAGTCCCAAATGACTCAAAGCTCTGACTCATTTCAGACAATAGTATTTGAATTATCAATAATAAAAATACAAGTAGAAGAATAATAATAAGACAATATAAAGATTACAAACCTGATTCGGCAACTAGCAATGATAAGAACAAGATGTTTTCTTGTGGCACATCATGGTCCTAAAGAAAAGAGGATATTAAAATCTCATCATAACATTATGAATATTTCATTTTTACCTGATTACATTTTTTATGACGTAAACAGGTAAGGTACATGTATATGTATTTCTGGCGAGAAAATAAAAGGATAAATTGGTATTCCTCTACACCCAAAAGTTGATAGAAAAGAACAGAATATTAACCGATTGGATGATGTAGCTATAACATGTGTTTTTTATATATGATGGCCAAGGCCCGTATTCTGAAGTCGGGTTTAACTGAAACTCTGGTCTAAAGTTGTGGTTTAAGTATGGATAGCCAATTGTTACATAAATCACCAACAGTAGAGATATCACATTTCAGCTCATTTGGCTCTCAAATCATTCATAATTGTCTAGTAGGTAGTATAAATAGGTTATTGTCTTCACCATTGAAGAATCGGGAAAGAGCACAGTAAATATATGAAACATACAATTAATAATTTTGACAAGTTTGGCTTCCCGTAAATTAAGCATAGAGTTAGAACATAAACCGACTTCAGAATACGGGCCATAATCTCCAACTAGTCTGCATGCACAGACTCATATTTGATAGAGTGAATAAGGCTATACATGTACACCAAACTCCCTGTATGCGTCACATATGACACAGACAGAGCCAGCCACAGTACACAGTGAATCTACAGCACGTCCCCCAAAAAATGTCCCTCTGACATAGGACTGAATTAATTCTAAAATGTGGTAGGATTCTCAAATAAATGTTCATGAGTAGAAAGCTCATTTCATGTTCTAACTTCTCTGAAAATTTCATTGGTCGCGCTTCAGCGGTTTTGAATACACACTATGTTACGTAACAATGGTGCATTTTAGCTCATTCCAAGTTTGCAGCATTGATGCATTTCTTCATTGTCTATGGCATGTTAACCCCCATTCTTACATCCAGGATCTGAGCAGGGATAATTCCCTAATCATATCTAGGCTCATCAAATCATAAACTTGAGCATGTTCAGAAGGACAAGAAACATAAAAAATTAAGTTTGTTTGATGATTGATAAAGGGAATCAGTGCACCAACTTGAAAGAAAATGTGAATGATGGATGAGTAAAATGAGCTGAAAAAGGGGGAACCCACAAGTTAATCACCCTTTGCGAAAAGGAAAATTTTGACTTTTTCTTTTAAAAAGTTACACTAAATTATTGAACTTGACCTCAGTAGCTAATTAGCTAAAAAAAGTAATGAAAACAAAAATGCAGTATTGTTGGAATTATGCATGAAACAGACATGACCCGTTGTCTCAATCATTGTGCATCTCCCGTTTATCAAACATGAAATGAACTGTCAAATACTGTTTTTGCCCTTCTGAACATGCTCAAGGTTGTGATTTGATGAGCCTGGTTAGATCATGGAGATTTCCCTGGTCAGATCAGGGAATTCCTTGGTCAGAACAAGGAGATAGAGGTGATATCTCCTTGGTCAGAATGGTCGAAGGGGTTGATATGCAAGAAAGATCACAAAGCAGTGTTGCATGCATACAAACTTGGAATGGGCTGAAAAGCACCACTGTTACATAATAGGCTGTGTATTCGAAACCACTGAAGTGAGACCAATGAAATTTTTTATAGAAGTTAGAACATGAGATGGGCTTCCAATATCCATACATTTCATTGAGAATAATTTTTATTTTTGGAAGTTATTAAGCCGCATATCAGAGGGACATTTTTTTTGGGACGCGCTGTAGTCTCACTACTTCAGACTCTGCTTTATGCACTATATGTGAATTGCAAAAATCAAGGGTCTGTGCCTACAGACTAGTCTCCAACAGGTTAAAGGCGACCGCACACCTTACGATTGGTCTGCGACTCAATTTTGGAATAAAACGTAGTAGACTTTGATGCTAATATTGAGACTTGGAATATCTTACTGTGTAATAATCTATTCATTGTACCAATACCTATGTTCAAATCTGTGACTATGCAATCATCCTTCTTAAAATTTAATATCTAGTCGTAATGACATCATAGCAGTCGTAAGATTGGTTACGATTTGAGACTAATTTGGCCTTTACTCCAAACTAAAAGCTTGCAACCTTTCAAAATGGTTATATTAGTATTCTTTCGATAAATTTTAACCTCAAATAAAATGATATGTTCCATTCACATTTTCAGAAAATGAGCAAAATACGATTTGTTCCAAAATCGGATCGCGAACAGTCGTAAGGTGTGCGGTGGCCTTTAAGTATGTATGGAGAAGATGATAAATCTTACCAGAAGAACTCTGATAGCCATCATGGCCGCCGCCCCTGTTGCCACGGTAGCATCCATCAAGATGACGTAATCTTTTTTGATGTCCTTAGGCAGCCTCAAGTAGTGCAACTATTGAACATCAAATCAAACAGTTCTATTGGTTACTATTATAATAGATGATGGGTTTTAGAGTAAACATTGATCCATACGTATTTATTGATATATACTCCATGGGTGGGTTATATCCTCAATCTATTACTAATTGTCTCGGTTAATTTCTGCAGCAAATCAATCAATATTGTTAACATCCATTTAATTTGTGTAGATTTAATTACACTGTAATGACGAAAATCTTGCTTTGAAGAGCAGTATACCCCAGTTTCCCTTATCATCAAATCTCTTCTCCCAGTACTTCAAACCCTATTGCCCTCAAGCATGAAATTTAAGTATAGAAACACCTGTTTCTTGACCTCAGTCCGAAGATAATACACCCCAGCATCAACGGTCACAGCAGGGGGCCACACACGATGGATTGCAATGTGTGTAGTTCTGGTGAGTGCATGGAGTTCCATGTATACACGCGTTGATAGAAACTTTTTTCTTCCTTCCTTCCTTCTCTCTTTTTCTTTCTCTCTCTCTCTTCCTTCCTTCCTTCCTTTCTTTCGTTAAGACTGTATCATTGCGCGAGTGAACGGCATGCATCCCATATTTTCTTGCTGGAAGGATAGAAACTATATGGGATGGATCGTGGTCCTTGCATGCTATGCATACCGTAATTTTTATTCCGCTTACTTTTTTTTTTTTTCCTTATTTCGAGGTCGATTTTCTTAGTTCGAAATTGAAAATGGACTAGTATTGGATGTCTGAATGTAATATGCCTTTGAAAACGTGATTAATATCGAATACAATAATTTAATTCCGAAGATCCTTCTACAGGCAGACAAGTCTTACGTAATAGCACAGCTGTTGTTTATCATTTCGTCCTTGGCTCAACGCTCGTTTAGCTGGCCCGTGGTGGTGAAATTGAGACAAGGGGATTACCTGGCCAAGATGGGTTTATCGGGGTTGGAAATGTTGTTTGAGATTTTCCAAACGAAAAATGGGGTATACGACCGCAGTTTGCAGTCCGAAGTGCGGTCGAGAATCAAACGGGAAATTTTTGTAATGGTAATGTTAGTACACTGTAAAGAAAATAAATTCCATATATAAATACAATGTGTACAATATGTATGTTTGGATAAAATTAAAATTATAGATAAATGAAACTAATGAAAGAAATTAACAAATGAGTAAAGGAAATAAATTACATATACTGTAATATATAAAATAAATAAAAATGAACAACAATAAACAAAATTAATAAAATGAATGAAAAGCATTAAATAAAAAAATATACAAATAAATATTTGTAGTACTACTGATGAAAATAGAATTATGCCTTACCTCAGGTTCTCCTGATATATTATTGGTCTGTATGAGGATCTTTCCCAGTCTGATATCCTTACACACCTCACTCAATGCAGGCTCCATCACCTCCCCTGCTCTCAGAATGGACACACCGCATATCTGTATAGAATTCAATACTTCATGATTTTATTTGGAACATTCCATTTGTGGAAATGGGTGTATAAAAGGTGAATTTAGAGGGTGATGATAAAAAAAATGTTGCCTGACAAAAAGGAGGGAAGTAACATATTAACTAATCCTAGTGTCTATATTTCCATATTCTATGTAATGATAGTTGGCTCTTCTCCTGGGCAATTATTAAAAAACAAATGTCTATTAAACATAAAAACAAATCCATTGAGCACTTTATGCAGAAATGTTTACTTTTGTCAATTATTACAACTTCTTGCCACAAATATTGGGGTCTGAGAAGAGCCTGTTACATAAAGCGAATAACAAAATCAATATTTACAACATATTGCAATTGCTTGTATATGGTTTACCATAGATACACAGTTGCAATCAATTATGTTTCAAAGCCTAAAAGTGATTAACCCTTTGCATGCCGATGCTGCAATTTTGCACATTCAATACTACCATCAATTCGAATAATTAGGTGTCTTGTCCCCTACCTTCTTATCAGAGAAATTAATAAATAGCAAATTAGGTTCTTGGATAACATCTACATGTATACAATAATCATTGGTATCAATGGTGCAATATGGAAATCTTGATTCAACAAAAATAAATTGTCATCATCCCAGGACCAAAATCCAATTGAAACCAGTTGGATTTCCAGCTGGTTTCAACTGGTTTCAATTGGTTTTAACTGGAATTTAACAATTTCCAGTTGAAACCAATTGAAACCATCGCTAGAGGGTATTCATTTGTCACGCAATCTACTATGGTCAACAAGGAAATTCGTGATCACTCTCGCAAAAAGTGTTCACTGGCTTTCTAGGAAATTCGTGATCACTCTTGCAAAAAGTGTTCACTAGCTTACAAGGTCACGAGCTTTCGAGTGCCGCTGCAACTCTTTATCATTTATCATCTGGTTCCAGTTAGGATTTCCAGTTGCCCAACTGGTTCCAGTTAGAAATCATTTCCAGTTGGAAGTCATATCCATTTACCCAACTGGTTCCAGTTAGGATTTCCAATTTCCCAACTGGTTTCAACACTCGCGCTACGCGCACACATGGGACATCAAAATCCAGTGTTCAAGTCAATAGAATTTTCATTGTTCGTTTTAAGCAAGATATACACATCCTGCAATTTTCATGAATAAAACTCACTTGATAAAGAGTTGCAGCGGCACTCGAAAGCTCGTGAACTTGTAAGCTAGTGAAAACTTTTTGCGAGAGTGATCATGAATTTCCTAGAAAGCCAGTGAACACTTTTTGCGAGTGATCACGAATTTCCTTGTTGACCATAGTAGATTGCGTGACAAATGAATACCCTCTGATGATTATTTCAATCCGCAATAATGAAGTTATTTAGTACAATTGAAACCAGTTGGAAAATTGGAAATCCTAACTGGAACCAGTTGGGCAACTGGAAATCCTAACTGGAACCAATTGAAACCAGTTGCCTCCAATTGGATTCAACTGGTTTTAATAGGGAAATTGGAACAACTGGAACCAATTGAAAACCAATTGTAACCAATAGCAAACTGGTTCCAGTTGCCCAATTGGTTTTAACTGGAACCAGTTGGCAACTGGTTTTCAATTGGAACCAGTTGTTCTAATTTCCCTATTGAAACCAGTTGGCCAACTGGTTTCAATTGGTTTTGCTCTAATTGGTTTCAACTGGATTTTGGTCCTGGGGCATTATCCCCTCAATTAATTCATCGTGCAAAGAGCAAACATTTAGGAGATTCTACTGAATGATGTAATAAATCAGAAATATATCAAATAAGAAGCTTTAATTTGAAAAAAAAATAACACCAGAAGTGATTAAAGAATTTAAAAAAATGGTGCTAACTTCACCTCAGCTGTTGTTTGTGTTCCTTTTACATGTAGTTTTACCATTTTAATTCATTTTTATAGACATATACTTGTAGTCATGCTACATGTACCTTCAGTTTCAAAATGCTTCCTCCATCTAGCTATACTAGGAGTGGATCAGGGAGGGGCCTCTGCCACTTCCTTAAACACATTCCAATTTTATCCTTAATTTGCTTGACAATTATTTTTCGCAGCAGAATATGTTCTTTATGAAAAGTGATGATAATTTTGGTTTGTTTTGCTTGTCCTTTCTTTTTTCTTTAAAGAGTACCCCACCCCCAATTAATCCTTGATCAGCTTATAGCTATTAAACAGATTAATAAAAAAATAATTCTCTTGTATTAACTAACAGGGGTGTGAGTTGTCACAAAAAAAAATCTGAAAAAGCTGAAGAGTGTTGAAAAAGTCTGAAAAACCTCTCATACTTTTTGCACAGAGGAAAGCCAAAAATAAGCTGAAATAAAGCTGAAAATCAAAATAAAAAAATCTGAAATCAGATAAAAATCTGAACTCTCACACCCCTGACCTAAAATAAATGTAAAGCAACTAAAGAGATCGGTGTATACCATTTCAATACCACAAGAAAGGATCACCAGTCGTTCCTAAAGTCGCTCTTAACTTACGAACAGCTTCATGAAACAGCCTCCAGACTAACAAATTTTTGAATGGATGAAGAAAAAATATAAATAGCAAATACTACATAATTTCAATCGATTTCATACCCCAAAAAAGGAAACAAGACAAGATAAAAA